>NW_010286611.1:0-34459 GCF_000700745.2 Antrostomus carolinensis
GCTGCGGGGAGGCTGCACCTGGAGGAGAGGAAACACTTCAGGGAACAGGACGCTTACACCTTGGCAAGGTACCCGCCAGCCTCCCCGGAGCTGCTTGGTCGGAGGATACTTTTGGCGCTCGTTTAAACAGGCAGCGTACACGAGAGACAGTACACAGTCCTTAAATCCCCGATAATTAAAAGAAAAAATCAATACTGTTGTGAACTTTCCAACTACAACCACCGATTTTAATGTATCTAGTTGCTGATACACATTTTAAATGACTGCTGATAAGAATCTCAAACACATGAAATTGGTTCCAGCAATGAAAATGGAGAACACCTCCTGGAACGTTTTAAGAAAAGAAATTCGCAGTAATGACTTAATTTGCAACTTGGTTATTGCTAGCAGGGATGGACTAAAGAAGCAGAGTTCATCTCTGTATATTCATGCCAACATATATAATGACAGAAGCACCTTACTGATCACTCTTGCCAGATACTCAGTAGAACAGTGCTCTGCCAGTTACCTTCATTAGCATGTTAATAAAAGATGAATCATTTGAAACCTTCTGAAAGTAAACCTATCTACAATACTGAAAGCAATTCACTGTATAGCAAACCCCCTATTGCATTATAAATGTGTAACAAAATGTGAGCTTTTAAGGTAAAAAGAATATTTTTCCCCGATTATTTTACAGTAAAGCTTGAGAGTTTCCTCTGGAACATGTGGATGATCATTAATTTTTTCTTTAGCAAACAGTACATGAAAAAAGATGAGAGTGGAGCTGGAATGCTGTGTACACTATGTGATAATTGTATCTGCAGCTCCACACTTTGAAATAAATTTAAGGACATTAAAAACAGCATAAGCTCTCATCAAAGATTAAACAAGCCACCAACCAAGTCAGTCTTTGCAAAACTGTTTTGAAGCCGTAGATGAAAATGTGTGCCAGACCCCTGAGGGTTGCTGACTCACGGACAGAAATGCCAAGGCGGTGCCTGCCCACAAGCACGCTCCTCTGCTCTCCTCTTTCCCAATTGTATGGGCAGTGCCAGCCCTCTGGCTCACTAACCATGAGTTGGGGGAACTGGAAGAGAACTCGGTGGTATCAGGTTTTTCTTTGGCAAGTACCTTATCAGTAGATTCTCCCAATTCAAATGTACTGATCCACAGTTTTGCATGTCTCATGTCACTGATCCTGTTCAAATAGCAGCCTCACAACCAGCTGCACTGGCAAAAATAAAGTCAGATAAAACTGGCAAGGGGTAAGAACATGCAGGCAGGGTTAGAGAACGGGCATTTTTGTAAGATGTCATTACCACAAAGAACAATAAAGTCACAAGCTCAATGGAGTAACAGTGAATACCTAAAAGCTGATATGTAATTCAGTGGATGATGATTAATTCACCTCAACTTCCAGGAGAAAAAAAAATGAAAAAAACATGCTTTTTATCTTGTCTGTAAGACAGACACGAACATCATGAATGTGGAAAGGTTTCCTAAACAGACAATACCTAGGCATAGGTCACTTCTTGATTTAATCTTTTTAGGAACAGGTTGTTCAAGCACATCAAGAATATTTTTCACTCTGTCCAAAAGTCACCCTTAGTCCAGCATTTCTGCATTTCCAAGAACAATTCAGCGGGTAATTGGTACTACTCAATCCAACAGACTTCATGAACCTGCTGGTCCATGTGGTTCAATGTATGCACGGCCAATCTGCAATATGCCATAGCACGGTTATATTACTGTTCAAGTCACTTAGTTGGAAGCTGTTTTGTATAGCAATTGAGTGCTTAGCCCTTCAATTCATGTCATTAAGTGACAGTGAAAGCCTTTGCATAAACCAGGCAAAATGTTGAAAATACAAGCAGCCTGCTGTTGAAAAATATTTGATTAAAAAAACCCAAAAAAATCCACCCACCCCCCCAATCTAACTATTATCAGGTATAAAATCTCTCAAGGAGAGTGAATCCGGTTAGGTTCTTTTGGCCATAGTAGAAAATTAAATATACGTGATAATGCTCATCACAAGTAGAACTACAGCTACTACTGTCCAATCTTGCATTCACATTCATAGTGTTATCACAGTAAGTGTGTTAATAAAAGACAGCGCGTTCTGATAATTCTTTCTTTCCACACAGAAATTTATGTAGGAATCAAGATTCAGACTATGAGATAAGTTATCAATTAAGCAAATGCAACAGAGCTAGGACACTTTTTCCTGGATCTGACAGTCTTACACTGGTAAAGAACTTACAGCATGTAATACACACTTTCTGCTTCAACAAATTGCATTTTTTTAATTACAATATTTCTTTTATCCATCCCAGCTACCATGATAGACATGGTAAATAAATCACATTAGACAGTAATGCATGTGGTTGAGATATGTGGCAGTGTTTTGCTTTTATTTCAGGAGTAACAATGGTAGAACATCCAGGAAAACAGCTCATACAAGAACAGTTCAGTGTTTTGGAGATACTGGAACTAACACACCCCATTTAACAGTCAGCTTCACTACACTTGGAAAGAATTGCGTGTTTTGGACACATGTGGAACTGGAGAAAAGTTACCTACACCTCGTGCAAAACAAGTTACACCATAAGAACAATTATGAAATAAAAAAGAATTGTACATTCAGCAGAAGAGACATCATCATCATCACCAAAATGACCCAGGCAGGTAATTCAAATCCAAGTAAACATAAGTTTAGCTTAAAGATGCTTTCCAATGATATTTATATTTCAATTCAGTTTTTTGAGTACTTCGTAAAGTGAAGTATTTTCTGAAATTCTATACTAAAGTGAAGGTGGTAATTGCAGTGTTAAATTAGTGTAATGCTAAATTGTAAACCAAAGCAAAATAATATTATTCTGTTGACTTATTGCAGTAACTTGTAAACAAGTGTTCTTTGCTTGGACAAATGGCAATGAGAAATTTTTTATATCGGTATTGTCTGAAAAATAATTGAAGTGCATTCTAAAAATGGATTTTTAGTTGCTTTTAATAGCTTCTATCATTGATTTATCAGATACAGTTTTATTCTGAGATGGAGATAATTCTTTTTCATAATAAAAAACCTTCACATCTATTGTTTTAAGAATGATTTGGGGAAAAAAAAAAAAAGACATACAACAACTTCTATTAAAGGCTAAGATTTGTCAATAATGCTCTCTTTGTCATGGAAATACCACAGGTTTTTCCTATTTATTATTATATAGTAATTTTTAAGTGCTCGTTATTTCAACTGAGACTGCTTTGTTGTTGTTACAATCCAGAAACGTAACACCATCTCTATTATGAACACTATTACACCTCTGGAAAAAAAAATGCTGACAGCTTTTTTTATCAAAAGAGAACAACCCTGAGGCATTACGATTCTATTCTCTTGGTCACAACATTCAGAAGCATTAAGCAAACCAGTAAGATACTGGTACATTGTTTCACAGTTTCTGAATTTTGAGCTAAATATATAGATCCATGAGGTATGCACAAGCTGACGTTAAGACTGACATACACAAATGCTTGGAAACAAAAGCCACAGAAAAAGAGGGATGATCTCATGCAAGTAACTCCATGGAATTCCATAGTTTTTCCCCTATCTTGCACCAGTAGAACAAAGCAGTGGGGCTGTTGGGTTGTCTCACTGCTATTAAAGCCTTCTAGCACATGGGTCTAGAATCTGAATTCATGGAGGTATATTGAAGTCATACTGAATGACAAGAATTTATGCTGGGTGTTTTTGGTTTTGTTTTGTTTTGTTGTGGTTTGTTTTTTTTAAAGAAAACAGCTTCATGGAAATAATCACTATACACAACCTGCTGCCTTCCCCCTTCTTTGTCTCAGCTGTGTCCTACAAAAATCAAGAGCAAAGTTCATATTAAGTTTATCACACCACAATATTTTGCTTTCAGGTGCTCTCCCCTCTCCTTACCCTTTCCCTGCTTTCAAAATGCATCTCCAAGCTACTAATACTCCAGTAAAAACATTTAACCAGTGTTCGTCACCTTAGATTAAACACCATAACATCTTAATCTCCATGTACCATATAGGGAGAGTTATGCCAATCCTTCCAGTGTCTTGTCTTTTGTAATTCATTAGGGGATGCACATTAGATAATATCTAGTTCTGTGCTTAAATTACCAGCCAAAAGGGACAAATTTATAGTAGAAAAATGCCATCTTGAGCCTACTGGAAGGGGAAAAAAACAACCAGCCAAGCAAAAAAAACCCCAAACCCAACAGAATTTAAGTCCTAATCCTGCAAATATGTAGTTAATCAAAACCAATTCAATAGCATTATTCAGAACATATGGAAAAAACTTGTGAAACAAAACTAAATGACGCTTCACAAAAATGAACAAATCCTCCACTTTTTCGCATGGTTGGATTTTCTTGTCCAAAGAAGTGGATGAATAAATAACCACTTCTTAAGAACAACTTCCCTTTTCTCTTCAGCTAGCCTTTTTTCTTCACAGATCCCTGGAGAGTAAGCATTAAGTCTCAGTACTCCAAAATAGAAGAGTTGATTTTATTCCTTTTTAAGATCCCTCCCCCTCCAATATGAAAAGAAAAATTGAAATAAATTAAAAATAGATTTTCAGATATTTTTTTTCTTAAACCCAATTCCTCTATTTTCTACACAAAAATTACTCAGCTTGTGTACATGGTATTCTTGCCCAAATTGCAAGTTGCTCTAAGCAGGCATTAAATCCAGACTGTCACCCCATATGTCTAGTGTTAATATGGTCATCTTTGCCTCAGAAGAGGAAGCCTAAAATCTTAAAAAAATTAAACCCCTTCATCAGAGAAACATGATCACTTCTCCAACCAGCTAGGTATTTATAAAAGACTTTTGTTACTTTCCTATTTCTCCATTCCCATCTTCTGTTATTGTGGCACGTAATAAATAGGGTCAGGTCAGACCATGCCAGCTCACTGTCTCACACATAATGATTCCAGCAACATCCTTACTTCAGATACTTCTCTTCCTCTCAAACCTCCCATCCCTTCACTATTGCATCAGACTATATTCCAGTAATTCACTCAAACCATCCCTCTGCCAATTTCTCCCTTTGTACTTTCTACAGCAGTCATTTTGCTGTCCTCTGTGCTGTTTTAAACACCAGGAAAAATGCACTAAAAACATAGGATGAGAGTCTCGTTCCTGATTTGTGTGGCACAGTAGCCAAGAAGAACAATTTCAGACAGTTCAGCCACAGTAGGATTCAGTGACACACTGATTTTCCAACTTTTTTCAAGTTCTAACCCTTTAAAACATTTGTCACTAGAGACAAAATACTGTGAATTAAAACCTGACAATAGGCTTGAGTATCAAATGTATCTTGTGAGTTTCTCAGAAGCAGCTTAAGTTTCTTTCAGCAGGTCTGCAGATCACAAGCAGAAACCTATTTGAGGTAGAGGGATATTCAGTTGCTCTGTGTGTATAATAAATGTGTGGTCTGGTTGTGTCCTAGGGATTTGAGAGGAAAAAAAAAGGCATGCTCAGTGGAGACAAATCTTCAGAGTACAGAACAAAACATGTATCAAAAGTCACGTCTCCAACTCCAAGAGCATCATATTTTAAGTTCCTAACTCAAATTTTGAAAACAAAAGAGGCTTTCAACGAAATGTATTTCTTGAATTCATTCTCATACACAGATTAATAGTTTTACTGGAAACTTTACAAAATAAAAGGAAAGTCTGGCATACTTTTGAGTCCAGAAGAACGGAAGTTTGACAAGCTTCCAAGCAGCTGGGAAGTATTTTACTAATGAATGTCAGGTAATCATAACTAAAACTTCAGTACCAGCTCCACATCTGTGTCAAGCAATCATTAAAGGTAGGTTTTAATGTTTACACTTTTAAAGGTTATAAGGAAAGGTTATTTACATAATTAAATTTGATACTTAATACTACCTCGTCCTTCCCTCAGTGGCAGTGATCGCTTTCAACCCTACAACACTGTGTATTACAACACAGCAAGCAGAGAGGAGGTTAGTAAGAAGAGCACATGCTTTGTTTTTTAACCCATTATAAAACTATAACATCCTACCTGGTGTTGTAAACAATTTCATTTACAGAAAAAAATAACAAGGTGTCCCCACAGGTAAAAAGAATTTTTTTTTAGTAAAGACAACAAAGTACTCAAAATATAGTTATAAAATTTTGGCATAGGTCTACTAGCATGGTCCATGTCAAGAAACTGTGTGGAGAGGATGTGTAAGATGGGTAGAAAAGAGAAGAATGGAGTAATACAGTTTGTTACAGGATTAAGCTAAATGTTCAGAATTCTTTATATATAGAAATACAGAAAGATATTCTACAGAGCCAGATAGTAAAGAGCAGTTCATAACAGCTGGCCACAGTGCACTGAATTCCTTTTTCCTCAGCAGTTGCTTGAGAGACACACTAGGTAATAGCACTGCCATGCTGCCGGATAATACCAGTATTATGAAATTTATCAGTACAGCAATTTTACTGTTAAGAAAACTGCTAATAAAGATCCTAATGAACAAGAAGACTTTTACCAGTAGCATACAAAGTCAAGTTACATTGATGCCATAGATATTATCTCTGTGCTTTAAAATCCTTTTAGTATTCCTAGATTCATTCCACTGGGAAAAAAAAAAAAATCAAGATAAATCAAATACATACAGAAACACACTCACTCAAATGGCACTCGTTGCTT
Organism: Antrostomus carolinensis; assembly: GCF_000700745.2. Classification (NCBI taxonomy): domain Eukaryota; kingdom Metazoa; phylum Chordata; class Aves; order Caprimulgiformes; family Caprimulgidae; genus Antrostomus; species Antrostomus carolinensis. The sequence goes on from NW_010286611.1 coordinate 6,676, forward strand.
TTTGTACAATTAAGCTTTAGTGAAAATATACATCTTAAAACAAATGAAGTACAAATGTACAAAAATCCTTGAACTCAGATAAAAAATATATATAATACACTTTGCTACAGAGATACAAAACATTTAATGTTTGCTCATCCTTTCTGATGAGAGTAAAACGATTTAAAGTCTGGAGGACTCCTGCTCATCATCACTGCAATCAGATTTAAAGCAGACCTGCAAGAGAAGACAGAGACAACTGAGCTGCAGAACTGATGCTATTGTTGGATTATGTGTTCTATGGGGCACAGAAAGGCTGGAGGGGTGCAGGGTGTCTCTTTTTCCAGCACATTTTACTCCATACTAACTAAATGCTTTGGGAATATCAAAGGAAACCACAACCCAATGCCAAATCTCCAGTCATTAAAGTTTCATTTAACCTTAAGATCTTTCCTTCTTTTGACTTCACAGGACAATTAACTGCAGTCTTATTACTTCAAAAACAACTGAAGGCTCTCAAGCCATATTAATTTTTTTAGGTCTCTTCTTAATACATAGAACTATCTCTTGGGACAGCATGAACCCTGCTGATTCAGCTTGAAAAGACTACAGTAAGACACAAGCTCTAACTGTAGCTATATGAGGTTATTTGTACACTTAACCATTCCTTCTATTCCATTACTGTAAGTGGGAGAAAAGTGAATTTGAAAAGGTGAACTAAAAATGGCAGTACCATTATACATTCCATTAGCATTGTACCGTTTTAGAGAGGTGAATTACCAGCTGATGACAAAAAATATCATCATGCAATTTTAATACATGGCCCTGTTGTGGCTACTTAATGATATGCTCCTAGCAATCTTAAAATTCCATTTCTGCTTGAAAGCAAAACTAATTTCTACAGAAGTGTTCTCTACTGGAATACACTCATGCTTCTAGTTCCACTCTAAGTGCAGGCATACTGAGCAAGCAGAATTGTGTACAACATCTCCAACTGAAAACCTTTGCAAGTAACCTACTTCTCATGACCTACAAACAAGTACAACATGCCACGTGTCTTTCAGGTGGTAAATACTCAATTCATATACATCTAAATGTTTACCAAAGAGTAGAATGTATGTGCATAAGAAAAGGCTGTGCATTATCAGTAGCTACGTAAACATATATTATGTTGTTGTTTTGGTAAAGGCATTAAACTTCCTACGACATTTTAACATTTGTTTCATGACCCTTCTTCACACTCATTCATTTGGGGGATGTTTTTACTTATTTGCTTAATACACTAGAACGATTCACTGAGAGCCTAACTTATTCTAAAGAGGCGAGAGTTGCATTGCTCCAAGACACTCAATTCTGTGTTCATTAGGCAATTTTATTGAAGTTTTTCCAGAGGGGGCCTCAATTATCTCTGAAGTCTTTATAAAAACTGGCAAAATACTTAAGGAGCAAGACCCAAATTAGTATCTTTAGGCAAGAAAGATCTATAGTACAGCTGTTAACAGCACACATTACATTGTTCCCAGGTAACAGCTAGCAGGCACTAGAGGAAGACACAATGCTGAGGGAGGATAAACTCCTGTAGTTATAGGGATTGTTACAGTTGCTGAAATGCAGTGCAAGGGCAAAGCCATAATAAACCAGATTTAATTAATTCCAGTATTCAGCAAACAACTTGTTTTTCCTATCACAAAATAGTATTAAAAACTGAATGGATGTTAAGGTCTTACTGGTAATTTTCTTATGAAAAGAAAGAAATACCCTTACCTCTCCACTAAAAAGCCTGTGAAAGAAGCCTCTCTTTGGTTTAGGAGACCTCTCTCGTTCTGGTGACACAGTACCATCAGTTTCATATGCATTGATATCTTCAAAGCATCCTGTTTCAATCATCTTTTAAACATAGGAAATACAGATGAAATATCCATACAAGCCTCTCAAACAAGTTCCATGTATTATTTACTTACTCTGGCTGGGTACTCCTAACAACTTTCACATTCATCAGCCAAACTACACCACTTGCAGAGCTCCATGAAGGAAGGCACAAAGTCTACGTTAACTCTCCTTGTGCACCCAATGAACTAAAGAATAGCAATGAGAGCACTATCATTCAGGTGAGCACTCAGATGCTCCCTTGTAAGGCATTTCTTCTGCCCATGATGCAATAAGCAGAAGTTTTTAGAACCAGAAATTCATTTTCCCTCCATCTATTCTGCTCATTTCAGAGCAGTCTAGCCTCACAAATACAATATATTTATATCCAGGACTGAACTTAATTAATAAACATGATATTGAGTAGGAGAAATTATTATTCTATGCAGAATGCTTTTTACAAAGTAAAAAGGGGGATACTTTTTACAAAGGGGATGAATTGCACTCTTGGAGCCGGGGGGAAGCAGCTCATGTTTGACCACAGTAATTTAAACATTATTCTTGTGTTTTGGACAACTGTCTATCAAAACACAACTAACATATACCATAATTAGAAAAAAGGCAATGAGATAGAGAAGGTAATACTTCATGGGGCATGGGGGAAGATATAATGAAGGCAGGTCTCTGGAGAGAAGCAAGGGATTTTGAAATAATCTGTTTGTGTACACAGAAAACAAAAGAATTAAAAACACAATTACTGGGAGCAGAAAGGACAGCAGAAAGAGTAAATGCCAAAAGGTAACAAACAGGCATAGTCAGAAGGGGGATAGTGGCTATTGCCTACATGTAGTTGGCATTTACTGGTGAGTGCCACTGATACACATCTATCATAATGAGCATGCAACCAAATGAGTCCGCCTTGTAAAGGGAGAGGGGGCATAAAGAGGAATAAGAAGAAATGCGGTCTGCTTTTGTTGTAAACCATGACATTAGGTAAAGTACGGGAGAGGAGGAAGAATTCTTAAAGACTGCGAGCAAAGATTTGAGTGAAAGCTCAGTAACATGAATTAAAAGAAAAAATAAGCACAAATGTACAATGAAGTCTGCACAGTTATTCCTTGAAAAGAAGGAATTGCCATCACCAGAATTCCACAGCTACTTTCAACTTTCTCCCTCTATGTGGGGTTAAAGTTATAAGGCTGCAGCGCATTCCTTAATGACCGGGTCATATTCTGAAGTTCAGAATTACAACACAGCACTGGAAATACTTATTTATCCAACAACCTAAGGTTCATTGCTTCTTAGTGAAGACTTTCTATGTCAAATTATACCTTTCAAATCTCCTTCTTAATGTAATGAAAAAAAAAAAAAGCACAAGGGAAAAAAAGGAATGTGCTTTTTTCTTTGAGTTGTTCAGAAATTGCTCATCTTTTGTGTTCAAGCTTTAAATAACAATTAAAAAAATCATACTGGGAAAGAAACTACACTAGTAGAATTCAAACTAATACTAACTGCAGAAAGTTATTAACATCTTACAATAGAGGGAAGGCATTCATAGAAAAAGAACTACAATTTTAAATAATAGTTACTGAATGCTCTTCCTGAAATAATAAAGAAGTTTTGAATTTCCTAAATACAGACTGAACTGCATGCAGAGGTAACAAAATTCTAGCGTTCTATGCAGAATACTAGAATACTCGTTCACTAGACAGATGAAAAAGCTTTAAGAGAAAGTCTGACTCAACTGATATTGAACTGTTTGTTTTGAAACCTTAGAAAAGGTGAATCTGCAGTTCTGTATGCCTGTGTCACTTGGATACTCTATTGATACACAGGCGTGATGACACACAGCTTGCACTGTGCCTGTTTGCTTTTCAACACTTCGAATTGCATTCTATCCCTCTCCTATGAGGAGCAATATTGAATAACTTGATAGAAGAACAAGAAAAATATGGTTATAGTGATGCTAAATACTGTTCTGTATGCTGTATCTATGATGACAAGATTCTATTTATGCAAATTTATCACTGATCTCAAGTTTTAGCAAGTTTTTTGTTTTGGGAAACTTTTTTTCTGAAGTCTCTCAGCAATGAAGTCTAAACCAGAAACTTCTTTACATCTCACAGAAAAAGTTAATACTATAACTATACCCATTATTAAAACTTCTATATTGCTGTGCTAAAGAAAAGAATCTTTTATTAAATATACAATACCTCATTTTGCCAAGGGATTGAGACACAACCCGTAACAAATTTGGAATAGAAGTCATCATCTGTAGTATCCAGGTTCACTCCTTTTACTGTTGAGAACTGCTCTATGTCCAGGACATCTTTACAATACACGGCACGTGGCTGCAGGACAATACAAGATTGCTTCACTAAGGTTTTGTGGGGTTTTGGATTTTTGTGGTGTTTTGTTGTTTTGTTTTGGTTTTTTTCCCCTTAGATGAGCAGAGGGGAAGCAAAATGTCTAGAATTTTCTATTTCATATGGCTGATCACCAAATTACCCTACACTACAAAACAGAAATGCAAAATCTTAAAAGACTCTCTTCATAAAGCACCTAAACAATTCCATCCATCCTGCAAGTAACAGGAAAGAAATATCAAAAAGAAACAGCATCCAGCTTCTCTGGGTTTCTCAATGGCTGTCATCATTCACTCCATTCTCCATTCACACCATTCTTCTGTCACCCTCCTTTCAACTCCAGAGTAATTTCTTCAAAGCAAATCCTCATTTGTTCAGCATCTGAGCTCTGTAAGTAGACTTTTAAGGGCTAAGACATCTGCTACAAAGCTCCATAGAGCAATACCACTATTGTAATTTGGTTTGTGATCTCAGATGAAATGCCACAAAACAACTAGCTATGAATAGCTACAATGGCATTCTCCTGACAATTTAACTAACTTTCAATGTTTCTTGGAGTTCACTTGATTGCTGACATAGAATTATGACAGTTCTTGCCTTTTCAGATACTAATCAAATCTGTCTCACCTACTTACATCTGGCAAGAATGGAGGTTCTAACATGTTAGCTTCCAGCCTCTTGAAGTTAATATTCTTGAAAATAGGATGTTGCTTTACAATAGCAGCTCCATCTTCAGTGCAACCAAGTCGTTCCTCTGGATTTTTAGCAAGTAACTGCAAAGATATGGAAAACAAGACTGATCCAGCAATATAATGCCACAATTAAAAAAAAAAAAATCTATATACGATATAGACATCAATAAGTTTATTTTATTACTTGGCCTTTTATTAGGTGAAATTTATCATGGTATCAAAATGAACTGGAAATCCAAGCTACAACATTCTGGGAGCAAAAAGATTTTCAGTAGACAAAAGAATCCCTGAAAGCAGACCATTTGAAGATTATACTAGATTATATTAATTTATGCCATGCTGAATAGATTTTACAGACTTTGCAGTAGACTTTACTTTCAGGAAATAGAGATTTACTTTTTTCCAATGGACATAAGTAATGCACATATTTTGTATAAACTAGTAAAGAAAATTTTTGAAGCTTTCTGTATAGACATGCCTCTTATTAAATTTAAGAACATGCAAGATAAAAAAAAGCTGTTCTCTCGTACAGACTCCTTTAGGCAAGGAAACTAGGACACTACTCTGCCATACTCCATCTATAATTACATGTGGTCCAAAGAGTACTGGACCTTTTCATTCATGTGATGAAAAATCAATCTATGCAGCCTTCCTTCATCTTGAAAAATGTTCAATTGATAATTGAACAATTAATGGAGAATCACAAACTTCCATCTGAACCAAAGAAAGATTTAAGAACTCCAGGTTTGAAAAATTTTCAATAGAAGACATTAAAATAATGCAAAAATAAATTAAAAAATAAATGTAGTTCATCTCAAATAGGATTAGAAATTTAATTTTCAAACCTCTACGTCTCTTCACCCACCATCCTGCAGATGGATTTTGCCTCCTCTGAGAACTTGTCTGAATATGTTTCCTGGTCTTCCTTTACTCTCCGGTCAATCTCATCCCGTTTGACCCTTTCTTTATGCTTCCTGAATGGAGACTGTCCTTCAATCATTTCATAAATCAAACAGCCAAGACCCCACCAATCCGGGCTGAATGTATACTTTTCGTTTTTGAGCACTTCTGGAGCTATAAAACAAAAGCAAAGAAATCCCCACAACAATTCACTTTAAATTGAACTAATTCCCTTTACATTTAATTCACTTTAAATTTAAACTAATTAAATATTAGAGAAACTCTCAGGTACTCTTTTGGCTCTGTGCAGTGTTCTTTGTGTAATTCTTCTGTACTGTGAAGAAACGTTAACTTCTACTGTAAGGACTCTGTTTACATCCAAGAGAAGCACTTCAAGTTCTTTAATACTTAAGAACAGTACTGTTTACAAGCTGAGAATTAAATTTTTACAAAGCATGGAAAGAGATGTTTTGTCATAGTACATCTGCTTACCTGTGACCCTAAATCTCTTCTGAATCACAGAAAAAAAAAAAAAAAAAAAAAAAAGTGCTTTCCTAAAGTTCTACCTAAAGCTAGAATTTCCAGAGTTAAGTTTTCAAGTTTATCAGTAGGCTTATAACTGACTACTAACATCTATTGCCGTACATTGTAACCTTTCTTGCCATAAAATGCCTAGTAACTAATCCAGGCTCAATGTAGATCTTTGGACAAGTCATTCATATACCCAAAGAACCAAATTTTCTGGTAAAATGTAACTAGCAAAGGATACTTTACATACCCATGTATCCAACAGTCCCAACCCGTCCTCGGACAGTTTCTCCTTCTGGAATCTGCACAGCTAAACCAAGATCTGAAATTCTGATATGTCCTATTTACATTAAAAGAAATTATAAATAGTTAGCAAATAATAAAGTATCATCACTTTTAAACAAAAAGTTTCTGTAGCATACCTCATGAAAAAACCACTCTTAAACATCAAAACATTCAAATACTTATAGCACTAAGTGTATTTAGCTGAACTAAAAAAAGAGTGATTGATCATTATGCAACTCTTCCTCAAATATAAAGATAGAGATGCACAGATCTAACTGATTTCCCGAAGGTCATACAAAAAAGTTGCTGTTAAGCACTCTAATTCCTAGCTTTGGCATAGGCTGCTACTCTAGGGCGAACAGAAATGATGACTATTCCAAATTCTGTCTCTATACATAAGACACTTGTGTTTTTTCTATTCTGTAATCCCACCACAAACACTCAGCTTTCTGACTTCCTACCAAAACATCAGAATTTACTTGTTATTCCGAATATGAGAAAACTGTAGCCTGTACTGAGACACCAGGTTTTCCTCTAACAAAGTATCTTAATAATGCTAAGCACAAGTAACTGGAATTGCTGTCCCCACTCCCAGCCTGAAAGACAAGTAGCCTACTCATAACCTACTGCAATTATTTATATTGTAACATGTCAGTTCAACATTGGGATTTCCCCTTCTCATGAATCAGTCTAATGTAGCAAACGGGCTAATAAAATGAAATAGAAGGTAACTTCTGAAGTTGACTACCTTTCCTGTTATGCATGGCACTTACACTAGTACATATAACACACAAGTAGTCTGGTGGAAGGCTATGAATTGTCATGAACAACCCTGCTCAGATGGGGAAACAGTCCAAGAGCAGCAATGGGAGTAAGTCCACCCTACCCTCCCTTACATGCCCATGGACAGAGATAGTTCTTTGCAGGACAGACTCAGCAGCAAAATATTCAAGATAGTTCAAGGCAAGAATTGTATTTACACTATTCTAATTTAAAAGTACATAAGGTATTTCCTTAATAAAAAAACAAAAGGCTAGACAGAAGAAAGGACAATTACATTTTCAACTCAATTTTAAAACAGATATTGCCAGAGACAACAGAAGGGCTTCCCCAAGGTCATACAGAAAAGAAAGGCTCAAAGGGGAGGGAAAAAAATCCAAACCAAACCAAACCCACACTTATTTCTAATACTGGATATAAGGACAGGAACACTGTCTAAATTTACAGAAACATCACAGATTCACAGAATAATTCAGGCTGGAAGGGGCTTCAGAATGTCTCTAGTACAACCTTCTGAGCAAGCAGTCAGCCCAAAGTGCTGGAGGCTTTTTAAATTCTTGTCTAGAAAGCCTCCAAGAGTGGACACTGCAGCACCTCTCTGGGTAGCCCGTTCCAGTGCCCGAGTGTCCTTTGTGCCAATATTCTCTGTTGTTAAAAAAGCTCTAGAGCATCAATGTTAGTTAAAAGCATATTAATTTCTTATTTCCATGTGATAGATAATCAAGGGGAGGGGAGAAAGAGTGGAGAAAGTAAAGTGCCACTCTACATACTGGTTGGAAATAACTAAATGCTCTTGAGCAGCAAATTCTATTTTAAATACATGCAGACACTCTTCTGTTCCCTGACATCTGATGAACCCCTTTCAAGTGCAGGATCTGAGCTCCTGAAGCGATTTTCTAATTAGTTGCCTCTGCTCTCTGGAACGAGATCAGAATATCCCTGGCAGAGAGAAAGCGTTCCAGTGCAGTCCTGCAAGGCCACATTTTTCCTCAAAAAAGCCTTCAGCTTTTGCAAGACATTGCTGGAGAGAAAAATAAAAGAATGCATTTGATGTCAAGCAAAGCTTTAACTATTGGAAAGTAACTTCTCCCAAGCATTACCTTTTTACAAATTTATCAGTCAGAACATGCTGACTTTAAAAAAAAAATACTGTGCTAATGACTTCAAAACCAGTTTTTCCTTAACAAAAATACTCAGCAATTACAAGAACAAACTGGTAATATTCATCCACAGTTTAGAAGGTGGTGATTGCTGCACATGTTCTACAGTGAATTCAAAAGATTCTGATAAATATCATACAAAGTCATTAAAGAAAATTAATTTGGCTTCTGAAAAACAAAAAAATTACAAACACTTCTTCATATTGTTTGTACTTCCTTGATTCCTTCCAGCCACATATGCATCAGTGACCATCAGACCTGTTCTAGATGAAATGTTAAAACAGAGATCCTTCAGATTTGTTTTATTCTTTACTGCTTAAAAATGATAGTTTACTAAGTAAAATTCTGGCCCCACATCTAACAAATCATGAAATGAATCTTGTCAAAGAAAAGACAAACAGAGAACAACTCCATATAAAAGTTTTTGCTATCTTAAATCAAGGGGAGGGGGGAGAAGAACGAGCAAAAGGGGAAAAGGAGCCATTTGAAGGCGGAAGATTGACCCCTCAAACATCATCAGTGTCGTCCCCTAAACACTCAGTATTTTCCCCTACTTTCTGAAAAGCAAGGACAGTTTTTTCTTTACCAACTAAAGTTAACATTTGTCAGTCAGGTCCCTTTTATCATGAAGAAATCCCTTTGATTTCTGGCACAGTATTAATTAGATTAGTAATTCAAAATTCCAAAAGTAATTTTAATTTTTACATACCACAGTCATCAAGGAGTATATTCTCGGGCTTCAAGTCTCTACAAATTAAACACAATAGAAATGTGAATTATACAAAGGCAAAATTATCAGCCAATATCAACTGCAACTTAGGCAACATAAGACTTCATGGTTCTGATTAAAGGAATTTTTCCAGTTTCCACCTATATACAAAAAGAAATGTGAAGCTGAGGACCTACAATAAAAATAGTTTAACCACAGAACTCTTGAGATCCATTTTTTCCCAACTCTCTAATATATTTATATTAACAACAGCAATTAATATTTCACAGATGAGAAACTTTCTCTACACAACACTAAAATCCTGATATGAAGAACCACCAACTTTAGTGCTCACAAATGAAAGACATTTCTTATGAGAGTATCAGCCATACAACTCCACAATGGTAAAACACATCAGTGCTTGCTGCAGTTTGATGCTGATCCCTTGCTATATTGCACCCCAGGGTGCCAGAATATCAACAAAGTGTAATATTCCCAAAACTAACCACAGGCTTAATATCATTCATTCAAACTCCATTCCTTTAATTTGGACATGCAGCTTCTAAACCTCACTAGACACTATAGCTAGTTAGGATTCTTTGCAATCAACTTGCTACAAGTCTCTACTACTTTTCTGTAAACATCAAAGTTTCACATGAAACATTTTTTAACTATTAAATGCTAGCAAGACTCAGGTAACAGCAAAAGGGCAATTAATTCAGTGTTGCAATTCTGCACTTTATAGGCATCTTGTATATTTTTACTTTAAGAACAAAAGAAACTCAATGGGATATTTGAGTTTCCATGCCCCCTCAAGGAAAATTTGGGGAGTCACTGAAGCTGAACCAGCAGCTGTGCAGAGGTTACTTCTAGGATTTATCCTCTAGCAGATTCTACTGAGAACATGCACTTTTATATATACATAAAATATATACATGTATGGAATATACATATAAGAGATAATAGTGTATATTATATACATAATTGTGATATGCATAAGAAAGTATGTGAACTACAACACAGTCTCAGTTTTATTCCACCATAAATATCATAAGGCCAGAAACAGACAAGCAAAAATTGGTACTAAAGGTTCAGTTATTATTAGAATAGATTATTAAAAGCAGTATGTACATGTATGGGTATATGTACAGTTGTGACAAGAAGAGTTACTCATATACAAGCAGAAAAGATTGAATAATGTAAAAAGCAATTTTAGGAAGAATGACTCTAGAATTTACATTCAAAATGAGAAATACACATGCATATTTGTTCACCAAGAAGTCTGTATGCTTTTTCCCCCCAATTATTGATAAATTGATGCTCTGAAGTATGCGTATTCATGTTATAGTTTCATTATTTAATGAGATTAACTGTATAAAGAAGTCAGCAAGATACTTTGCTTCTAATACATTTAAGTACAGACAGTCTCTATCATCTTAATCATTTCACGTTACATGTGAGATTACAATACCAGAGGAACCAGGAAAGATCAGAGTAAACAAACAAACAGAAACCTCACACCAGTATCAAAAAAAGCAAAAGAAAATTCATCTTAAATTTTAGGTAGAAACACGTCTACTTTAAAGGACATAATATATGCTCAGGTGAACTCAAGTAAACAAGTTTAAAGAGTTCCATCTCCAAGAAGGCTGGCTAAAGCCTAACCTAAAATCCAATACTAGCAACATCGGCTGCTTAATAGAAGCTAATTCTGGTCTGACATGATTTTGGTCGGTCAACAGTAAAACTTGTTTCTAGCCAAAATTCCATCTCTCTAATGCTCTTAGTTTCTAGGCCTAGCAGTTTGCAACAAAGTCAGCTTTTGGAAGCACTCAGCTATAAATTCTAGCTCTGAGATCCAAGCTTGGGGGTATCAGCCTTCTCCCTCTTCCTTTCCTCCACCACGACAGAGGCCAAAATCAAAGTTTCTGTTGGAATATCCAGACACCAGTCCTGCACTGGATAACAGGCTAGTTGAGATGAAAACCAAGCTCAAAACAGAGCTAGCAATGCAATTCTAGCAAGAGAAGCAGCAGTTTTCCCTTAGGAAGCAGAGAAAAGCTAGAGGACTGCAAAGCTCGTATAACTAAGACGTTAATTAAAAACAGTTAGATATAAAAGATATATTTATTTTAAACTGGACTAAACATGCAGTGATTTATTTGTGCTATACATTACACCAGCCTTCCTACAGAGTAAATTTCTGGATAAAAATCTTTCAGGGGATTTCACTGTAAAGACATCTACACTGAGCATAGCACGAGTCAGGCAAGGAGCTATTTGGGCTTATCCACTACAGCTTTAACAGGTCTTTGAGCCTGATCTTTGACCTTCCAGGCACGTTCAGTAGAGCTATGGGCACCTACCTGAGTTTGGAAGTAAAATCTAGGTTTTCAAGCAGCTTATCTGATAAAAACCACTACCATCCTTGAGGAGCTGGGTAACTCCTGCAGAAAAACTGCAGCAATTAAGTCCTGTTTGGAATGCAGGCACTTGTTCCTTGCTCTGTCTTATGCAAATCCTAACTTTACTCTAGGTATTATCAGAGTTTTTATGCAGCAGATGGGTGAATAGCTCCACTATTATCTGTCCCTGTCTATTTGCTCATTTTTCTAATGTCAGCAACATATGGCAAGTTACAGGTAGTTTCACGAGCTCCCATTAAACAAGGAAACTGGCTCAATCACTATCTCAGCGCAGTGTGGGGCCCTCCTTCCAGCTCTGCACCGGTTCTTTTAATCCACTGGGAACTCCACTAACAAAATGGCACAACTGACTCCAGGATCCTACAGACAGCACCAACACCACTGCTTGAAATTCAGTAGTAACTGGTAGAAAGATACATGAAACACACAATAAAAACTGGTGTTAATCGAGAGGAAAGTCAGACCTAGTTTTCCTATTTTATGAGGCATTTTGCTACTGATACTGACACATCCTAATTATAATAAATTTATAATGTTCAAGGCCAGGGTGGATGAGGCTTTGAGCAACCTGGTCTAGTGGAAGGTGTCCCTGCTCATGGCAGGGGGGTTGGAACTGAATGATCTTTAAGGTCCCCTCCAACCCAAACCATTCTATGGTTCTATGATAATAATTTTTAGCATGACTGACCTACATTAAAACTGCCACTCTAGAACTGAACAGACTGACAAGATGAAATGATTTTACTCCTATCTGCTAACACCCGTCTGCACTGAGGATTTCCATTTTCAGAAGTTCTGAATTTCCCTTCTTCTACTGCCTTTACAGGACACTTTACTGGGAATATACAGATGGATAGCCACAAAATCATGCCTCAAGAAAATATTTTATAACAGTATGTTATAGGTCTGCTTTAACAGCTTAAGCTATTTGTCTAAAAAGAGAGTTTAAAACTCCTCCTTTAAGGCTGGAAAACAAATGCAGTAACAGATCTTGAGATATGGCAACAGAAAAAGAACTAGCTCAAATTTCAAAAAATTCATTGGTCCTACCAGTATTAAATGCTTTCAAAATGGCAGTAAAATAAGAAAAACAATCCTTCTGTATTCTCTTGCCCTGAAGAACAAAATATACTAGTTACCATAATTTGGAAAAATAAATCATTGAATCAATTAAAATATGTTTCATTATGTTCTCCATCCCACAACCACATTAAAATTGGAGATTGCCAGTATAACTTCTTTGGTGAGAATAAAATAATTATTTTCACTAGCTCTCTGCTTCACTAAACATATATAATCACTCTATTGCTGCTTAAGGTGCCTGATAAGAGAATTTTGATTGTGTAACATATCACTATAATTGGTGACATTCTGAAGACTTCTGTGACCACCTATTCTGGCTTCTTGACTTTAAAACTAAGATTTACAACTATGCTCCTAAATGCATAATACAAAAAGAAATACATAGGGGGAAAAAAAACAAACAAATGGAGGCCATCAGGAAAAAAACAACCATCAGCAAAAGAGAAGAAACAAAACGTTGTTTTACAAAAAGTTGGTCATTCGATATTAAAAAGCATAGGGCTAAAAGTGATTCTTCAGAGAGTGTAAAATTATCCAAATATTTTCTAGTTTTAGTACTCAAGTGTAGTTGAGCTGACATGGTATAATTACAGTCTCTTTTCCTCTGTTTACATACTGGGCAGGAACAACCTTAGCATGTCCTATACTGAATTGTTTAAATAACACCTTTCAGATACTATGGTTAAATTTAAACTCTTCTATTTCCTCCAAGCATACAATTATTCCGTTACTAACACACGTACAGCTAATTGTCTCTTGGTCTTTCATTTTGTTATGAATAGAGGATTAAAAATAATTCCCATTCTTCTAATTAAGAGGCAATTTTACTGAGAGTTGGTTGTGAAAATACTTTTTTCCTTGCTCATAAATTTAAGGCCATGCAAATTCTTAATAATTGGAAAATTAGTAAGTTTCCAATTCCAATTAACTTATTAATATTAGAAAAAGGGAAGAGATCTAGACACAAAGACCACACCAGAAGAAACCACAACCACTCCAAGATCTGGAATTACAGACAGAGAACACTAGGATCTGACATATGTGTTTGAAGATATTCCTGTAGGCAAATAGCTAAACAAGCTGGGCTTAAACACAAGGGCTGTGCGGTTTTTTTGCTGTCATTTTGTATTTTAAACAATTGGGTTTGTTTTCACTTGGGCAATGTGAAATGATCTACTTGTAGCTGATCAAACCATTCAGCCTTGCTTCCCTCCTACATGCATGCCAAAACACACTGTGTAACGTTGCAAGGCTGGCCGAATTCTTTAGAGAACCACAGAGAACAACCAGTATAACCCTGAGTTAACTCTGTGGTTCTGCCACTTTCTGCTGCCTGTATGTTAGTCTTCTACAAAGGGACGGGAAAACACTAAGACTCATTATATTAAAGTTATGCAGCATTATACTTTAAATCTTCTTTTAAAACAAGTGGTACTTGGTGTTACACACCAGAAAGCGTTCTTGATCCACCACTAAGTTTGTTTTGATTGTTCTGTAATACTGATGCATGCCAGAGGTTAAATGATGTATGTACAAAGGCAGAAAAGAGCAGTGAGACCATACAATCTCAATTACTATGCATGAGCCTTCTGACAGTTTCATTAATTCAAAACCAAAAGTGTTTATCGGAGGAACCTGAAATAAAAACAGGAGAAAGAGGGGAATATGGATTATAACTGACTTCTTACCCTCTTGGGTCTAACAAGCAATGCTGCAAGGGACTTTTACAGCCTTCTGTGAACTTCTACTTTAGAGTGGGAAAGAATAAAATCCCATGTCCCTAAAACTTATTTATTTGATTTACTAATGAATTTGCTTTGCAAATCATAATTTACTTTCATTTTACAAACAAACCTGAATCAACTTTATAATGTTTTAGAATATAGCAAGTACCTGACCTAAATTAACAGTAAGAAGACAAGTAAGATCAGTAATTCTGAATGACATGCCATGAAAAGGACAACTACTAAACAATTTTTTTTTGCTTCTTTTACTATGAAGCTGAAGTATAAACTTGTTTTAGTAGAAAACAATTAATACATTCAATGCTGAGCAGGCATGGAAAATTCAAGGTAAAAGTAACTGTAGATGACACTCACCTGTAAACAATTCTTTCCTTCTGCAAATCCTCCAGACCACAGCACAGTTCTGCAGCATAGAAAATAGCCCTTTCTTCATCAAAGCCAGGATTTCCCATGTTATATATGTGAAACTTCAAATCCCCTCCATTCATTATGGTTAATACTAAACACAGGGCATCTTTCGTCTCATATGTATAGGATAAACTAACCTAAAAATGGGGCAGGGGGAGAAGACAACCATTATTCATTCATAAACCCCAATACAATTCACAGCTCTTTTTTCCAATACAAGCAACATATGAATCCTTTTTTAAAATAAAAAAGAACAAAACTGCCAAGTAGAGAATTTCCCCTGTTGAATACTTGAAGACACAAAGGAGTTCAGACTAATCTGCATGTATACACAAACCCTGCATCACCATACAAAAGTTGTGACATGTCTGTTTAGACACCATAGAGCTCCATCCAGACAATACCTTTACTGATGATGCCCCTCAGCTGCACGTTTTCTGTACTACTCTTTGTAAAGAAAATGTGTGCATATACCTTATTTTATTAACATGTCAGGAATTCTGCATTTGTCAAACTTCTACAAGACTCAAAGTTGTCCTACATTAGAGAAACTAAAAAAGTTGTTTTAAGATCAAATATGTAGCTTCTGTTCCTCCCTCTGCCTCCCCAGATAATGCATATTTCCCTGGCTTAGAACTTGCCAACAGTAAAGAATCAGTATAGCTCTCTATGGTCTTTCTTCCCACTGTATGTGTAATGCCAAATCTACCCACTTCCAACCCAGTATTACCTCAGATAGTAGATCTAGATCTTCTCTGTTGCATTAAAAAAAAAAAATTGTATGGCAAGAATAAAATAACTTATGTACAATCTTATAAACTGATTTCAAATTCAACTTTGATCAGTTATTGATTTATAATATTTATATATGTTGAAAAAACAGAGGTTCCACTCTTCTCACATATCTCTACAACTAGTAATTTTTGGATCAATTCAGGTAATTTCTGGATTCAATTTCAATCAATTCAAGCCTATGGCCTTGTGAGAAAATAACATTAGCATATTTATACAAAAACATTCTTTATAAACGTTTAAAATACATTAATGTATCTGGACAGCAGGTTCTTAATTTTTCTTTTAGCTGGCAAGAGTCTTCAGGGGTTTTTTTAATACATAAAGCTTATCAGAAAATACCTACATACATATTTTATACATACATACCTATATTTACATATACATATATTTATTTATAACTAACTTCCACTATCCTCTAACACAGGTACTTTAAAATGCTCTCTGAACACCAATATAAAATTTATCAGTAAATGGATTTAGAAACAAAGCAAAATGCATTTAAAATTAACATTTAAATGACAACATTTCAATGAAAAAAAATAAACATCACCTGGGGGAAAGTTTACCTGGTACATCTTTGATCATTCTAAGTTATTTCACTGCTTACTAATTACAGCTACTAACAGACCATAATTTACGTGATAGTATCAGGTTAAAGTATTAAGACTTTCATTCTCTGGAATTTCTATTAAAAAGTTACGTTAATTGTTTCACATCCAAGATACCTCCTTGAGCCTTAATACACAGCAAAGCAATATAACTAACGTGAATCAATATACGAGTCAAATTTCACGTTTATCTTGAAATGTATAAGCAATAGAGTAACAAATGCTCTAAAAATACCTAAGGACATAAAAACTCTACTATTAAAAGTCACAGAAATGCAGGATATGCCACTTTTAGTGGTCATTAAATGGCAGACTCTCATGAAGTCACCCCTTTGGAAGCTCATTTATCAATGACCTCCAAAAATGAAATCAGAAATCAGCATTAATTATAAAATACGTGTATGGGAGGGAAGAAGCAGGTAAGAAAATAAAACAGAGAGCAATGCATTGGAAGAAGAGACAGAGAAGAGAAACAGAAGGAAAAAACAGATGGAATAAAGAATATGGAATATCCTCTTTATTAAACAGAGACAAGCATACTCAGTCGTAGACTGCAGCAGAAATAGAATTTAAGGTTTTTTTCTTAAATTCTTAAGAAATTAAGAATTTAATTATTCAAGTCTGAGCACTGCACCATAATCTAGTCACCTTTAAACAGAGGACAAAGATGTAGTGGCATCAGCATGCTGATGTTTTGATTGCTAGAAATAAAGCAGACAGACTAAAACCAATTCAATATTGGGTAAAAACCCCTCTGCACAAAACTACTCACAATCACACACAAAACATACTTATTATATCAGCCATTTATCTCAGCAGTCATGCATTCTCTAAATCAATTAAAAAATGTCTTGGGCCCACAAGCTCCTGGAAGAGACTGAAATAAAGTGAACAAAGCAAGACAAACTTCTGTGAATCAGATCAGAAGTAGATACTTACTACAAACCTACTATTCACTTTTTCTAAAATTCTTTTTTCATTTAGAGCCATTGACTCTCCTTTCCTCTTCTTTATTCTCTTTTTTTCTAGCTTTTTACAAGCATACATTTTTCCTGTTGCCCGTACTTGACAGGCACACACCTAAAAAAGAAGGAAAGTGTGTCAGAGATGCTAGGGAGTTTTTAGGATTTTTTTAAAAGAAGATAAAATTTTATTTTCTTTTTTCACACTCTTGAATGCTCTCAGAAAACGAAGGTCTGTAAGCATCAATACAGAGCTTTCACTCATGAAACAATTTTGAAGGGTCATAAAAGCTGTAATGGAAGTAGAAAAAGTGATTCTACAGGAGCAAACCCCTTTTTGTTGGGGTTGAATAGTTCAGTAAAAGTGTGGATCTTGAGTTAGTGAAACACCTGACTGGTAACAGTGTATGCCTAGGCAAGCAGAACAGAGGACAAACATCCATACCATAATCAAGCAGAAGAAAGATAATGATAATTTAGTGACCCTCCTTCCCCTTCAATATAGGTTCTGGTTAAAGCATGCAGGGGGAAAAAACCCAATGAATTATAAACAGAATGAATAAAATCTACAGATCTTCCTATCAGGTTCATGAATATTCTACATAATCACAGAATCATAGAATGGTTTGGGTTGGAAGGGACCTTCAAAGGTCATCTAGTCCAACTCCCCTGCAGTGAGCAGGGACATCTTTACTAGAGCAGGTTGCTCAGAACCCCATCAAGCCTGACCTTGAATATCTCCAGGGTTGGGGCCTCTACTACCTCTCTGGGAAACCTGTTCCAATGATCTACCAGAAACTACATTCTCATTGCCAAATGAAATTTCTAAACAGAAGCAATTGTTGTTAGTCAGAGGAAGTTTTCTCCAACTTTGTGCATGACCAACAATACTGAAACTAACACATTAAAATAAAAGTTTGGATTGACTAGAATTTGATACATAATGTGTCAAATGTAGATTGTTAGAGTCAATAGTTAAAAAGCTGTTCCTCCTCTGCATTAACCTTTTTTTTTATTTAAGGATTGCCTTGCAGAAAGACACTTCTTGTACTCACCTCTCCAAATCCACCTTTGCCTAGTACTCGGTAATGTCTAAATGTGTGTTTGGTTACTGGCTGCCTGAATAACAGAAAGAAACAATTACTGCAACAGGAATTACAAGAGCTGATAATCCCCTCCCCAGGTCTGTCTTCATTTTCTCCTTCCTGTTCTATGACATCTTACTGAACAAGAGTTTCCTTGACTTCATGAAGACAGTATTATAATAAGCTGAATTTCAAATGAAAAGGCTGAATAGAAACATGGGCTCCCTCATGTGGTCATCAGACACTCACAACAGCAGGAAGAAAAACTGAACAATTAGGCCCTCCTTACGCTGTTTACGGTTTGAGCCTTATCTGTTCTCATCAACAGTAAATTTATCACCTCCAGTTGTCTCCCTTAGCTGCAGTATGCTGACATGTAGGCTGCATTTCAAAGAGATCAAGCTTACAATACAGCATTTAAAAGGTAAACCATTTCTGATTCTGTTTAGCTGTTTGCCTTTTTCAAAAAAGAAAGAGTTGTGGTATGCAACAGCAGCTCAAGAGCCAAATTGTTAAGGTATTAGTGTAGTGGAAGAGGAACAGATAACTAGAGGCAGTAAAGGTGTCAGCCATTCTATGCTAAAACACTCCTAAAGGTCTATCAGAGCAGGGCTGTTTCATGATGGTGGCAGTTTTTTTGTTTTGTTTGAAAAGGGCATTCATTGTTAACACAGCTTTGTTCTCAAGACAACAAATGGAAGTTCATTTGGTAGAGAAATTGGTTTAATTGTTTAAGTAACTTCTCTAGTTCTCTTCCTGGCTTTTGCCACTAATTCAGTCAAATAAAGACATTGGATAATTGAAATTTACCATAAAATTAATGCTCAAGCACCTTAATGTTTGAATATGTGATCATGATACCCAGCAGTGCTGCATTAGAATCAGTTTGTACCGATTTCAGCCTTCTGAAAAAGTTTAGACACGCATTTAGTATTGATTTAAAAGCCCAGTCTAGACTCTGATATATACAAATCTCGCTGTCTTGTAATTACTAAATTTGTGTCTGCATGACTGAAAAACTGATTAGTTACCCAGTCACCCAGTGGGTTATAAAATTAGATTAATCTGCTTATTAAGCACTAATTAGACCATGTTTGAAATTAAAGGATGAGAGCATTCCCAAGAATGCTATCCCATTGTATATATGCATATAATAACAAATTTGCATTTACCTAATACAAATTTACCACTTAAAGACAACTGGACAGATACTTCTGTTGGAGTATTGACTCTCTTACTGTCCCATCAATAATCCTTTACATCTTATCTTTCAGATCATAATTCCTTAGATGACTCGGGCAGTGTCATTCCTTAGGGCTCTCCAGTATTTCTAGCACAAGTAGCAAAACTGACCACAAAGCAAAGCAAAATTATAATGCAAACATAAATAAACTTACTTTTCCAGCCATTTCCACTGTAAAAAACGTGAAAAATACACACTTTCTTGGTAAGCTTCAAAAGGTCTTCTGCTTAGGTATTCATGGACAATTCTAGCAACAGGAAAATGAAATTAATCTTATATGGAAAAAACTGATGAAACAGGAGGTGCTATCAATCTATTAAAATATACTTGAACATATCAATGAAGCTGTAGGCAGAAAAACATTGTCACCATGCTCTACATCTCACAAAGAGAGTGCTTGTCACAGAACACTGTTCCTGTCAAAACACTAGTGAATACCAAACTACTTATAGTGACTAGAAAGTTTGACCTCTGCATTTTCATTAAGAGTCTTCAAGCTCACCTAAACATCAGCCTCTCAGTAACTATGCAATGCATGTATGACCCCACAAATAGGACCTCTGAAGGATATTTAAGAAAAGTATATACAAGTTTTCATATATTTTTTGGAGACTGGTAAATAAAATTTTATTCTAGGATTTGAAATTGAAATACTAAATGTCACATCCAAACCTGAACACCAGGTACCTTATAATTCACCTTAAACTAAACACACCAAGGTGGCAGAAGGGCTGGAGGGAAGGAAAACAAGTCATTCAAACTGTATTCAGATATTTATTGGACAGAGGAAAGGGGATGACCTACAAGACGGATCCTCCCTTTGAGACATGTTTTACTAGGTGATCTTGCACATCCCTTTCCATCTTATAATCTCAGGTTGTTACAGAGCATGCTTATTTTTGTTGCTAGGGAGATGACCCAAGCAGTGACAAAATGTGCTGTAATCCTTCAGACATGATCAAGCGTGCCTTGAAGAACCAGTAATATTAGAAACACAAAGGCTTTAGAAAGACATGCAGCACTGGTAAACATGCACCATCCCTCCAAGAAAAGCTTTCCCTGCTGCTTCTGTGTGAAATATCACTTCATGACTTCAGAAGAAAACCAAATTGTATTTGTGTTAACTATCCCAGTCAATCCTCTAATCAGCCACCTTAATGAAATATAACTGTTGGCCCCAGTTCAACCTGTTTTCAAGAACCATAAATTGTGTAACACTGTTCAGAAACCTTTGAAGCTCCTGTTTATAACTTCATATTTTCCCGAGTACTTTCATCATGGAAGAGAAGTCACTCAAAACAGGAAAACAATAAAAAGAAATACTATTCTACACTACAGAATCCTTGGTAGCTGACAATAGTGGAATTTTATGCAAAAAAAAAAAGCATTAAAGATAAAGCTCTGCAGAAGTCAAACATCTAAATCACATCTGAAGGAAACCTAGCCCTTTAATAAATCTGTTCTAAATTTCTTACCTACGCTCATTTGAGAGACCAAACACTCCTGGGTGTAAAAACTTAATCTTTCAACTTCTCTCAGAAATACACAAATTTCTCTTGTGATACTCAAACTTAGCACTATGCATTTTTAACTTACCTAGTACACTCCATAAAAAGATCCTTAGAAGGGTTCTTTTCCAGTTTTGCTTTACATTCATTTACTGTTTCCTGAGGTATTTCTGGCAAGTGTGCTGCAGACTTTACATAATTTAAAAAAAAAAAAAAAAAAGGCGACAATTAAAGCAATTTTGTAAATCAATAGAATGAGTAAAATTTCTGTATTCAAAGTGAAAGGAAATCTTCTAATACAGGAAAAGGAAAGGAATGGTTTGGCTAAAGAGAAAACCAAGAAAGTCATATTCAGGCAAAATTTTTATTTGTTCCCTATTACAGAAAAATGCATTGAAAGCTATTACAGTTATTTACTATTTCAGTATCTGGGGAAACAAACTGGACAATAAGCCAAATTTCTTTTTCTTTCCATAAGTCTACCACCACAAAAGCAAGCTACCTATATGGCTTGGCAGGATGGAAGGAAGGGGAAGAAACACACACCCAAGTTGGGAAACTATTTCAAACCAGCCCAAAGAAATCTGTTTTTTTTTGCAAAAACTGCATGTGATTTATTGTAATCCCAAAGAAATTATCAGAGGCAATGTGGCAAACCTGAAGTCTATCTGCTTTTAAGGCATCTGTAAGACCTTCATTTAGAGTAATTTTTTCTCAAGATGGCCAAAGTAAGAGAAGCAGAAGGAGCATCTATCCACAGAAAGCAAACATCTAATTTTATATCCATGGAAAAGCTTTTACTGGATACCAAAGAACAGACTCTTAAAAATCAATCAGTGAGATCTAATATATGCAAAAGATCAGCTATTAATGATCTCCATGCAAAATACAGAGAAAGAGAATGCTCTCAAATAAAACAAAACACATTTAACTTTGTGAAAACCTGCAAGTCTGAAAATTTACAGCAAACCAACCAAGGCCACACAGGAGTCTGAAAGAAGCCCGAGAACTTGAAGAATTCCTCATTCTCATGTCTTCAGACTACAAAACTCCAGGTTAATTTGTTAATAAGTTTTCTTTAGATGCTAAATGAGTTTGTTTAAAAATATATCTTTACTTGAGACCAGTATTTTAATTAGAAAACTAGGAGAATAAATTATAGTTGTAGTAGTCTTAAAAGCAGAAATCAGTCAAGATCTCTGCTCAAGTTGACAGGAGTTTCACAGTTTTAGAAGGTAGTATACCTTTCAGAAAGACAAAAATGGGACTAAGGAAGATTGAAAGTCAATTTACTAAAAGCAATGCAACCACTTAGATCTCTCTTTACCTGACATTTACAAAACACTTGAGACAATATTTTGCAATATAATATATTTACCCCATTAGTGAAGTACATCTCTAAAACTTTCAGGCCACAGTCTATGCGCTTTTCATCTGATGATACCTCATATTCTGCCTAGGGGAATGGAATTGAAAATTAGATTATGCTCAGAGCTATTTGGCACTACAGTCTTTCACATGATGCTAGGTAAATCTTATTATGAATAACACAATGTTCCTAACATAAAAGGAACTGAAGGCTCTCATTGTTTAAAATCTATTTAAAGATTTTCAGGATACATAGTGAAACATGTACGTAGAACAGCCTTAAGAAAAAAAAGCAAATGGAATTTAACTTTTTGAAAACATAGGAAAGTTAACAATTAGTCTAAATGCAATTACAGAAACTGCATGCTAGACGTTAAATTAGAACAACTGCAATGAAATAGTATTTATGTAGATATTTCATATTTCAGAATGTAAATGCAAGCACCTAAGGACAAAGAATACACAGCAGACCTCCAGAATGAAGGACTGTATCATACAAAACAACAGTTGGGCATAATGGTAAAGCAGTCACTAAGAACCTCATAGGTTCACAGCACTCAAACCCACAAACTATTGTAAGTCATTGTTTTTGCTACTTTAATTCCACAACAATCAGTCTAATGCTAAAGAATTCTTCTGCCACTACCAAACAACCTGAGCAGGTCAGAAAAGTTAATCAACTACAGCAGTGCACTTAACACCTTCAACATTTTCAATTATGCCAAAGTAGTCACTAATTTAATAGAGTTCGGCATACTGTTTTAAGCAGATACTGTAGTTTAAAAGGAAGTTTAAAAGATAGCCTTGTCAACTAATTTCTCTTACTCACAGAGTTTAAGAGGGAAGTTTGAGCTGTCACCCATTCTTTTTCATAACTTGAGTAACTTTGTCCCCAGCTAGTGAAATGAGTCATTGGATAACTGTAATTCCTTGCTTTAATTTCTAACATTTTTATTAATTTATTTCACAACTCTTCTTTCTGCAAAGCCAAGCTGACTCCAGACTTTAAGGTCACACCTTCTCAACAATTAAAGCTTAGTATTCAGTACAGGTGGACAGCACAGCATTGTACTACCTTGATTGGCCTCTTGAAATAATCATGCTGCTGACATCACATTGCTCCATATAAAAGAGTCAGAAAACTCTTTTAATTAAGATGCGAGGCTCTTAAGACGATGGCATTTTATGACAGAAAGTTTTTTTTCCAGAAAGATTAAGTCTAAAATTTATTTAAATTTTTTTTTTTAAATTAAAATTGGCAAAAGTTATGGTAAAACCCCACAACCTTAGCCTTTCCCTTCACATCACTGCCTTACAAACAAAACCAACAAAAAAAACCCCCTCAACCCCACCCCCCCACCCCAAAAAAAGCCTGAACAAGCTTGCTGAAGTCCAGCACAGAAAAGGGAATCAGACTAACTCAGGAACCATCTGCAAGAGACAGCAGATATTTTATCTCAGTTCCTTGATCAAGACAGCATGCTATCTTTCAGATCATGAAAGTCACCGATTAGAGATTATCTTAGCTCTTAAGAGACTTCTGTATCAGTGATTCCCAACCATCCTTCCTCGCCATGATTTTTCAAATGGAAGTTAGAAAATAAATTTAAAAAAAAAAAAAAAAAGAAAATTGTGAAATCATCCCTTACATCAGTTTATCTCAACTATGACAGACTTTGTTAATTCACAGAAGTGTTGCAATCCACACAACATTACAGGTTGCATATTTCAAAATAATTCAAAATTTTCAGTTGGTATAAAACACAGTTACTTCTTAGAGACAACTGCACCTGAAAAATGACATCTCTAGAGGAGAGACACGCCTGCCTCACAGTCATGCTTAAGATTTTTTGCTTTGTTGCACTGCCAAAGATTCTACCAAGGCTTAAATAAGTGTACACAAGTTGTAACCATTAAGGGTACACCCACAGTTGTCAGTGGTCAATCCATTGTGCAATGCTCAGTAAGGGCTCTGGTTTACATTCACTTCAGGATATTTAGCTCCACTGTTCTGGATTTCTGTTCAATCTATTCTATGTCTCCAACTGTCAAATTGGTCTCTGGAATTTGGTGCCAGAACAGCTCCCAGGAGTCACAATAGCATAGTGAAATGCACTTGGGGAGTCAGCCTAATTGCACAAAGATTCATCGACAAATATAAGGTAATTCTACTGATTTGACACTAGAGTTCCTTTTCAGCTGATCAAGTGCCTCCGTTTCCACTCTCGTAGGGTGAAGTGGAGGGCACAGCAATCATCTCATGTACTTCCTTATACCCTGTGCCTTTCAGGGCCACCTTGCATTCTGATACTGTATTTTGGGATACATGTAAGCAGCAGCACTACCCTACTTCATTCTTCTTTGGTCATCTGTTCCCTGAATATAAGAACAAAACCAAGTAGGATGAAGAAAACTGTTCTTTGGTCAGCAATCTCAGCTTAAGACTATATCTTACTGCACTTGGATTAACTATGAGGGACAAAGAACAAAAATCTCTCAGCTATTGCTCTTTCCTCTTAAAGACTGTCATGTACCTGCCTACTCCTCTCATTACATTCCTCATCCCCATGAGGGTTTCGTCTGAGGATTTTTACAACACACGGCTGCAGGCACACTTCCTTTCTCCCCTCATTCTTTAGCATTAGTTACCAAGATGCAAATGTATCAAGACAAAATACTTCCTTTTTTCTTGGTCTCTAAAATCTGGTTTCTCTCCTTCCATAGATGGTTCCCTAAATTTCCATCTCCATTGTATTTTTTTTTTTAATTAGCACATTCTGTCTAGCCTAGGGCTTCCATGCAAGTTGCAACATTTTCGAGTCTGGGTATCCTAAGTAATATTCATTGTACACACATCCTTTGAGGCTCAAGAAGTCAAACAGCATGTCTTTCTAAAATTACTTCTCTCATTCCCATCACGTCCGTTTTTGTAGCTCTGACCATACCAAGACGGCAGAGATTTTATAGTAAATATTAAAAACCTTCCTTAAAGTAAGAGAGACAGAGGGTTTTTTACATTCATCAAAAATTAGTTTTACAGTTGGCAAAGAGTAAATTGAGCTATATTTTCATATATGCAGCATCAGTGAACAGATGTGTTTAGAGAAAATTAGTATTTTAAAAAATTGTTGTGTGTTAACCCTGATAGGCAACTAAGTCCCACACAGCTGCTCACTTACTCACCCCTGTGATAATCAGAAGGGCAGAAGTGAGAAAACTTGTGGGTTGAGATAAAGACAGTTTAATAGAATCATAGAATGGTTTGGGTTGGAAGGGACCTTAAAGATCATCTAGTTCCAACCCCCCTGCCATCAGCAGGGACATCTTCCACTAGATCAGGTTGCTCAAAGCCTCATCCAGCCTGAGCTTAAACACTTCCAGGGAGGGGGCATCCATAACTTCCTTGGGCAACCTAATAGATGAAGCAAGGCTGCATGCACAAGCAAAGCAAAATAAGAAATTCATTCACTTCTTCCCATCAGCAGGCAGATGTTTAGCCATTTCCAGGAAAGCAGGGCTTCATCATCATGTGTAATGGCCACCTGGCAAGACAAACACCCTAACTCTAACTCTCCCCCAGCTTTTATTGCTAAGCATGGCATCATACGGTATGGGATATCCCTTTGGTCAGCTTGGATCAGCTGTCCTGGCTGTGTCCCCTCCCAGCTCCTCGTGCATCCCCAGCCTCCTCACTGGCGGCGGAGTGTGAGAAATGTAGAAGGCCTTGACGCTGTGTAATCACTGTTCAGCAATAACTAAAACATCCTTGTTATTAACACTGTTTTGGTCAAAAATCCAAAACACAGCACAGCATGAGCTACAAGGAAGAAAATTAACTCTTCATGAGCTACAATGAAGAAAATTAACTCTTTCTCAACCAAAACCAAAACTCAGCACATAATCTAAACTTTTTACATACGAAAACATATAGGCTATCCACCTCTAACTTCTTACTGCTTACCACTGCATCCAGAAATTCAATGCATCTTTTCAAATCTGGTCTGGAATCACAGAACTGTCTGAAGAGAAGTCTTCCTATTGGCTGTTTGTCACAAAGCTGGTTATAGTCTCTTTCTGAGAAAGAAATAATAAGTAAATATCTTTATTTTTGTCTTTGTCATAGCACGGTCCTTACTCTCACTTGAGGATAGGTCAGAAAAACATCACTAAAACATGAAGATTTTACATTAACGTATTTATCAAAGACGTCAAAAACATGCAATGATCCCAATGAACAGTGAAACACTCACTTCCAGCCACATTTGTTTCTATATCATAGATTATCACATTTATTAAAAACACATTGAATTATACGGTTATTTCATTTAGGTTGGGGGGTGGAAAGCCAACAATACTGTGAAATAGCAATCCCAAAGCAAACCAGATTGTTTGGAAAGAAGGAATAAAAGGTAATCACAGAAGAGGTTAAAAAATTATTACAAGACATTAAGAAAAAAAGTTAAATATATTACCATGTCATTCAAATTACAACACAAATCATTTTTCTAATTCATGGCTTTGTAAATTTATCCTTTAGAAGCAGTCTCCTTTAACAAACAAGATGTGATACAGCTTCTATCTTCTCATAAATTTATCTTCTCATAAATTCTCCATCACATTACAAGTCTAACAGCTTTCAGAAGCAAGACAGAGTCCTTTCAGTTGAGAGCACCAAACACTAACCTTTCCTTCTCAAAAAAATCAGACA
The DNA here is from genome assembly GCF_000700745.2 of Antrostomus carolinensis. Lineage (NCBI taxonomy): Eukaryota > Metazoa > Chordata > Aves > Caprimulgiformes > Caprimulgidae > Antrostomus > Antrostomus carolinensis. Next base: position 33,880 of record NW_010286611.1, read on the forward strand.
GACTGTTTCCCAGGACACCTACCGATTGAGCACCTAATACCTTCACACTGGCTAACAGGTGGCAACTTCAGCATCTCTCGCCATTTCTTACTGCGCCCACTCCGCTTCCCTGGAAGAAAAACACGAGCAATGTAAAACACAATACTATGCCAGAATAAAATTAAACATAACATTAACAGCATAAAATTAGGTCACTTCTGCACAGATCTGTCAGACTGCTTTTCATGCCTAGAAAGAAATCCATCTATCTGGTTTTCCAAACCAATAACAAACTTGGTATAGAACTTTCATATGAAACACTAACAAATGTAGCAAGCCTTTTGCAAGACAAATATTTTGCATTTTTGCTGTGCATACAGAATATCTCTGCAAAGACAAGGCAAGTATCTAGGTATTCTGAAAATTACAAACAAAACTGAAACATCAAAGACAGAAATCAAGAAAATCTGAGAATTCTCTCTCAACCACGGTGAAGAATGGAAGATGTTAAAGTTGAGTAACAAAATAGACAGAACAAAGTTCTTGAACATATTTTTTGATAATCCAATTCAGAGTCACAGAATGGTAGGGGTTGGAAGGG
>NW_010286611.1:34646-44679 GCF_000700745.2 Antrostomus carolinensis
TTCCAGTGTTCCAGTTTTTGCCCATTGCCCCTTGTCCTGTCACTGGGCACCACTGAAAAGAGCCCGGCCCCATCCATTTGGCCCCCACATTTCAGATATTTACAGACATTGATAAGGTCCCCTCTCAGTCTTCTCTTCTCCAGGCTGAAGAGTCCCAGCTCTCTCAGCCTCTCCTCATACGGCAGATGCTCCAGGCCCCTCATCATCTTTGTGGCCCTAAGATGATTTGTACATAAATATTTTCTTTCTTTTTTTTAAGGGCAGTAATAGCAATAAGAGCAGACCCCACTAATAAATGAGAGAGTGTTTTAGTCTAGACTGTAGGAGGACACAGGATATCAGGAAGAACTTAGCTGCTGTAGAATTCAGATCTTTTCAATGCTTCAGATTTTACAGCACTAGTATTAAACTGATTTAAAAAAAACTACTACAGTATTTTTCCCATTGTTTCTCAAAAAATACATCTGTGCTCCATTTTCTACGTTAAGTTGGAATTTTAGCACATTACTTTGACTGAAGAAGCCAATTCCATTTACAGAAGATATGCATAATTATCAAGAAAGCAGAGAGATAGACACATGAACACATAAACATTTTTAATTGCAAAACATTTCAGCGGAAGAGTAATTTTTGTGCTGCAAAATAGTATAAAAGAAGATTTTACTAAGCGATATGGCCAGATGTGTTTCCACATGACAGAACAGTAGCAACACTGCACAGAAACATTCTAACTGTACCAAAGTAGTAGGTACCGTTAACCACAATGGGGGAGAAAGGAAGGGAGTCACCCGAATAGAAACCAAACAGCAAACAGTACTCAACTCTTTCAGAATTAACTCGTTACGAAGGAAGGAACTAACATCTTCAGAATAATAAAATATATATATTAAACACCCCCTTCTTCACTCAAACACACAGCTTCTTGAACAGTTCCACCACTGCAGTCCGAGCAGTTCCAGCTTAGTGCACCTTGGCTCCTAGCAAATTTACAAGATCTTTGCTAATAGGAACACTGACCTCTCGCTGTGCTGCTGCAACAAAACATTCTCAACTCTAGTACCACTGGAAAAGTGAACAAATAAGGAATACAAAACCATAAAAAGCTGGCTTGCAGAGATTCTTTGAACTGATACATACTCTCTAAAAAAAACCCTTCTTCTGTACTTTATTTCCTAATGTTGCTTTGCAAGTCATTCACCTTCCAAAATATTTTATAATATAAATATATCAAATCTACTTCCCCCTCCCACTTCATGCAGTACCAGAGCTAATCATGAAGCTGTAATTACCAGCATCATTAAAACAAACTCCAACTATTTTAACAAAATATTTTTTACTTTAAAAAGAAGTTGAATATATGCTTGACAAATCACACAGAGCAAAGAGATGCATTTCTAACAGAACTAAACACAAAGAAAATCAAGGAATACTAACATAGGTAGCCTGTACACATACATCGAATAGAAAAGGACTGGTATAGCTTATTATGTGATCATGAAAAACAATGCACAGGAGCATCAACTTCATTTTTAACCATGCAACTGAAAAATACATTAAGCTGCAAGGTCGACAGAAGTTAGGTATCTTCTGTTTGGAAGATATTTAGAAACGTCTCAGAAAGACCCATTTGTGCATGATGCAGTACAATTGGTACTGACCAAGAATGAGAAACTGACCCAGATTCATACCACAATGCTGTTGGGAAAAAGTAAAAGTGAACTGTGATATATACCAAGTATATCACCTTCAGAAGCACAGTCAAAGAACAAACAAAAACAGAAACCCAGCCCACAAAAGAGGATCACTGGTGCATTATACCTCAAGTCCAACACAAAAAAGTCTGCTGTATTTTGCCCCAAATATTTGGCCACTTACTTACCATGTGACCATTATGAATTTCATTTTACAAAAAGAGGCCACATGCTAGAATGCAACTGAATTCACCATCCTACAGAAGTCAATAAAGACTACATAATTTATTAATGATACACAAGAACCAGGTGCTGAGGAGCATCAACTAAATCAACCTGCGCTTTCTTTCCTCTGAACTGACTGTTCTTATATTTACAGCAAATGCACAGAAAATGTCTGTGTGTCCTAATAATGTAAAGAGAAAGCATGACCTACATAATTCATAGATAAATTAGTCATTTCTGGTAAAAGTTATGGAAGGAGGCCAATTTGTTTGCCATATTATTCCCTAATTGCAAAATCCTTTTCCATCTCTGAGGCAGTTTAAAAGAAGTATCAAATCAAATTACTAGAGTTGTGGTTTGTAAGTGTCTTAATATTGATTTCAGAGATTCTCTTCTGGATCTCATTCTAAAATACTTCAGATAAAATTCTTCCAGAAAAACCAACAGCTTACTATCCAACACAGCAGCAACAAAGCCATTAGGTTTATCTGCTTTATGGTTGACCTGTGTGGTTCAGACAAATCACCACTTTTGGCTCTTTCAGATGTAATTGCTGGCTAGAACAATGCTCAACTTGAAACAACTCGTCTTTTACACAGAGAAGGGTGGATGCAGCAACACACCATTACAGTGAGGAAACACTGCAATTACATTTACAGGTACATGAGAACATTAGCTTCTTCTCCTCCCCAAATTACTTCTTAAGAGTTAGAATTTCAGCATTTACTTCTTTACATGTTTTTGCTTCTTAAAAAGATACATATTAAATTCAGTTAGGTCATTGCATTAGAATATGGTATGGGAAAGATGTTTAGGTGTTTTCATTTTTTAACTTTTTTAAAAAAAAAACTTCAGGGAAACATTTGAAAAACTTATGTAAAAGGCAAGGTGCTTGGCTTATTCATCAGTAAAACCACAACTAGCTGCAAAAAAATGAAACTGCTGTGGCAAAACAAAGCAATCTGGTGCAGAAACAGATTTAGACAAATAAGAATATTTTTCAAGTCATTAGATGGACTTCCCACAGCCACAGTGATGTTTCTTACAGACAGGATTTGTAGCATGACTCCCACTTCACTGAGCACAATGTTCACTGAACATTAGTAGTCAGTCTTCCTTGAGACAGAAAACTTGGATTCTGTCCTATGGAACGAAAATACCGAGAGGCATTGTGCTTTCTTTGTCTAATAAATGTATACAGACTATACGTGGTAAGATTCAGTGGCTACTCCACTGACACAGATTCTGCCATTGAGTTGTTCAGGGACCTCAGTGCTTCAGCTTTGCTGCCTGTAAGGGGGAGGTGACCTGTCCCTGTGGTTGAGAAGCACACAGCTCTGTAGCACTAGGGGTGCGCGATTGCTACAATATCATTCTTGCAAAACTGATTCCACAAAACCAGATTGTCAGATACCAGCTGAGAAATTCATCCTCAACCACACCCAGATAAACTCTAAAAGCATAAAACTGCAACAAGACAACAACCTACAGCATGCCTTTAACTGTATATATACATCCATCAACTGGTTCAATGAAAAATGCAAAAGAATTGAAGCAGAAGCTCTACATGATCTGCGCTGAGATGCATGACAATAATCCAGATACATACACTGTCTTATAACACATCTTTCCCACAGGAAAGTTGCAGACAAGTTTCCTAACAGACTTCAAACTCACATGAGTTCAAATTTTCTACTTGCAGCCACATTTTCCTTCAAACTACGCATGATAAGGATTAAAACCTTTCACTGAAAAATCAAAATATTCCTGTTAAACTCTGGTCTTATGCTACAAAGACATTTGCAAACACTGCCCACTAAGTACCAAATATGGCCAGTATGCCCTTACCATGCAAGACCCACCTTCAAGGCACAAAACACTGCAGAACTGACACCTCGGGTCTTCAGATGAGAATGGTAACACTAAAGCACCACTACCATGAGGCTAGGAGCCAAGTTCACCATCACTCGAGGAAGGCTGTCATGTTTCCAGTTCCAGAGACAGCTCATACAGCACTGCGCTGTGGGGTCTCTGCAACCTTCTCCATTGCGCAGGTCAGGTACGGTTTTTGACATCTCAGCTCCTCGAAAAACAAGTCACAGCTTAACAACTAGTTTTAAGAGTGGCACCTCTTTTAGATGGAGAAAGATTTTTTTCCAGAAGTATTTCCAATACATATTGTCAGGCTGTCTCTCAGCAAGTTTACCAGAATCACCCAGCTGAAAATTCAGGTTTCAGCACAATGCAGGCACCTAACTGTTCAGCGTTATAAAGGCCAAGGCACTTCTGAACACAAACAGAAGCAAAAATGCAAGCAGCTCAGTAAATAAACACATAAAAGATACCTAGAGATTACAGATTGTCATGGCATTTTTAAGATAATACTCTTCACACTCCTAGAGTTGGACTTCAGCAAGGTAATGCTCGAGTCCTCTTGCTCCTGACTGCTGGAGCAGTAACGCTGTAAGCAGTTAAAAACCCCGGGTATCTACGTGAACATTTGTGCAGCTTGTTTATATGCACAATCATTTATTGTTCCCACAGCTATAACCACTCGAACAACTGGTTCTTCACATCGGCTCTATATACAATTCCAGTAATCATGTGCACGTTTCAGAACGCTAGTGCATACAGGCTGAATAGCTTCTGCACCTCTTCAGAAATCGAAAGTCTTACATCAATTTCAGTAAATATAACTAATCTGAACTAATAATTCTGTATTAATCTCATCTTGCAGTCAAACAATCTAACGTCTGCATACACGTTTCATTTTGATATGTCTATAACAACAACTTCATGAACAGGGTTTGCTAGAAAGAAAAAAAAAACACAACAGTAAGAAACCTGCAATTTTACAGATGATTCCTTGACAAACAAGGATTTTTTTTATCATGATGGTACAGCACGACTGCAACAGATCTAAAAGAAGCAGAATTCCTTTAAGCAGATTGTGAAACCTCTGGTTATAATTGGCACCTTTGAAATAAGCAAAGCAGCAGTGCTATCAATAACTAGACCTCTCATGTTGTGTTTATTTAGTAAATGTAATTATTTAGATTCCAACATGCTCACATGCATTCTTCTTACAGTTCATTAAATAAACGACAAAAAGGCAGACATTGTGCATAATTCTGTACAAATACAGGAAGACATGTTTCCTGCCACAATGAGTTTACAACAATTTAAAGCACAATGCAATAAGGGAGTGCAATAGAACACAGGAGGCAAATAAGGGAAGAACAGACAAAAATAACAGCAACTGCAAAAACTCACAGCACTCTCACGTTAAAACTTGTATTTGCTGCTGGTGAATGGACTTTCTGGGTATGAGTGTGCCTTGGTTTCCCACTTGTCCACACTCCTTAAATAATTAGAGATTTTAGTTCAGTTCAATAACCAAACTGCAGTGATCTGAGCAATCTCCTTAGAATTTTCTTCCTAGTTACAAATACACATTATAGGATATCTGCCTATGTATCACCACCATACTGAAATATCACCTTATACTGCAAGCAAAAGTAGGATGTATTTTGCTTGCAGAACTATTTCAGCTGTTTTTAAAACCTAGACAGATAAAATACAATTTGAATGGACTGCTTATATTTGAAGAGTGCTAAACTAATACAACTTCAATTCTGAAACAAATATCTCCCAGGATTCGCTTAAGCCAAACTGTGATCACATTCTGTAACTGAAAGGTTCCTGCTAACCCCATCCTTGGGCTGCACCTAACAATTATCAAATCTGCAGAAGCTTGCTGGTCCATCTTAAAACTAATTTTGGGAAAAAAACCCCAAACCCAAAACAGCCAACAACACAGAAAAAAAACCCCACCACAACAACCCACACATCCTAGATTGGTTCACAGATCCAACTGGAAACTATCTTACCCATTCTGCAACCGCAGGCTAGAACCAACACAACCAAGAGCTTGGGGGAAAATTTGCTTGAGGCATGATCTTAATTTATCTTAAACCAAACATGACACACAGCATATTGTATGCCTAACAGCAGCCCCAATTGTCATTCACCAATTGCTCCTGCCAGAGCAGTACAAATGAATTTTAAAGTGGATGCAAATGGACCAGGTATGTTTAACATGCACTCCTGGCATGGATCCTCAATTGAAATAAACTGCTATTGACTTCAAAGGAACTACAGATCTACCCTTTGGAAGTATTTTTGGAGACTATTACTTTAGGCAATGAAAAAGGGCTCCAAAGCAGTTTAAACACACAGTGATTAATTTCTTTCCTTCAAAACATCACTCTACGTGTGGGATGCTGAAATGAATTTGGGGCTTACACATACTCAAAGGATTTAATAAGAGTAATTGAAATAACTATGAAAAACAGAAGATACAAATATAAGTCAAGAGAAAAGTGAATATAAATAAAAATACACTTTTGTGAACTTTCAGATTTTTTTCAGAATAACCTACTTTATATTTATTTTGTCCCTATTTATGGGATAAATTCTTCAATGTCTTTCAAGAGATTCTCATTTCAAAGGTATTTCTGCTAGGAAAAAATGAATGTGTTAATTCCTCTGCTCTTATACAAAAGTAGAAGTCATATTGCTGTACATTATTCTTTTACACATAAAAATCCCAATATGTGAAAATCTGAGTAAGGAGATCCTGAAACTGCAAGCTCTCGCACCATCTATCTCACAGGTCATACATCACTATCACTTAACACTTACTTGTTTTTCTATCTCTGCTGCTGCACTACAGTGCTCATAAGATCAACTCTGAGTTTGCTTTATAATCTCTTGTTTTTCTACTGAGTCACTTCTGCTTGTTCCACCATAGGGTTTACCTTAAGAGGAAGTTTTCCATTTCTCTTTCTCACATACAGATTTTCCTCAAAAAGTAATGTATGCACAAGAGGAAAGAGCTAGATTGCCACAGAAGGCCATTTATCCCAGGAAACTGGGACAGGTAATCCCAGAACCTTCCACTACAGTTTTCACCCAGAGACAAATCCCTCCGTGGACAGGTTAGTTCTCAGCACGAGCAGGTCAACTGGGAAAGTGGATGAGGAAAGGAAAAACTCCCAGTATAGCTCCTGACTCCTCAACCCTTCATCCATGAAGTGTTATAGGATACACAGTGTTATCACAATATTTTCTAGCAGCAGGTACATACAAGAGTCACATATTATGAGCCATCACTAACATCCACACATGTGAAGAACTGATATTTGATTATTTACAAAGTCACATTAAAAGAAGATAAGGAATCCTCACAGCTTTCCTTCTTCATATGAAGAAGTGTTGCAGTTGTTACAGAGGTATCAAAAGTCTATTGGAAAGAGACAGGCTTCTATTGAAAGAATGTGTTTTATGAAAAGGTTTGAAAAATCCTCTTAGAGAATAGCTTAATAAGACAAAATTTAAAGTTTTGAGGCTGGGGGTAGCTGGGGTTTGATCGCGCCTGAAAAACAGGAGGAGTAAACTTTTATAAATTGATGTTATCACCATACGAATTGAATTAGAAGATTCACACTTCTAATGAAATAAATTAACAGTAAGACTAAAAGAGAGAAGGTAGAAGGTAGTTAAGTCTACAAATAGAGAGCAATACCACTTTGTTTTTATTTTGTAGAAGAAAATAGCAGTAAAAAAGATGCATTTTGCTTAAGCATATTAGTGAGTTCCTGGCTTTCTAATTAAAGAGATCAAATGTACTTTCTACATATCAAATAAGATAAAAAGAGCAGACAGGCACCCAGCTGTTCAAGGTGCGCTAACTCTGCACACCTGCAAACATAAAACCCACATGATGTTCACATCCTAACAATATTAACTTCTAGACGTATCAGAGTACCTAAACTTAGAAGAAAATGATGAGTACAAATCTAGGATGGTAATTTTGACTGTTAGGTCTGGTTTACACGCTCAGGTATGATTTGTTTAGACTTGGTATTATTTACCAGGCATTTCTGAATTCTCATTAAGCCTCTGCCATACCCTTTCACCAGATGAGGTCAAGTACAAAACATCTTTAATTCTGTTTCTATACTTGCAAAATGAGAATGACCTATCTCCAGGGTTAAAAGACTTTGCAAGATGCTTTCAAGAGTACAGTCTTTTCCTATGCTCATCTTCATCATGAAGGAATCTCAAGTTAGACCAAGACTGACCCATGCAAGCCATGATTAAGCCTACACTGATTTCTTTCAACATGCCACTGAAAACTAAGAGCACAGTAGCTTACATCTTATTTCTTTTCCTTTTACAACTGAAATATTTATCCAGGTCAACACCTTCTCTTATCCAATCTTTAACACACTAACAGACTAAGGAACCAGAAAAAGGATTACTGATGTGGCTCAAGTTTATACATGAAGAAAAATTAAGCTGATATTTTATACTAGCTTAGGATTTTGGCTTCTTCCATAAGAAACAGTAATTCTGCACTTTTTCATGCTATCCCACCTCTCTGTGTACTATACAGTGAGATAATAGGGACGTGGGAAGGAAAAGGTCAATTGAAAGTCTGCTCTTCTGTCCCAACTGTGAGGCCCTTTTAGCAAAGAAAGTATTTCAGTAAAATATCTACCTTGCATACTAACTTTGCAAATTCCATTCCCTTGGAGCCTACCAGGCACATAAGAATACAGTTGGGACAGAGATTTTATGGAATGGTCCTGACAAATGGAGTAAACCAGACATTCCCCGACCAGCATGCAACAGACAGAAAGTACTTTCATTTCAAGTAGTGTTTTGAGAAATGTGATGAAAAAAGTAGCCCATGCACAGGAATTCAGACCTGAAAAGGTAAAAGACCAATTGATCAATGGAGTTTTAAAGCCAGAAGTCACATTTTTGTGCACGCTTACACAAAAGAGTCCAGGCCAATTGAAGGTACAAAAGAGTAACAGCTTATTACCATCACTTTTATAACTTTCACACCAGCTAGAACTGATCTTCTTCACATCAGCTGCTGTCAGACTTTCATTTAGTTCATTAAAATATCTTGTTTGGTCAGTTCTACCACTATAATTTATTTTAAACATAGTGAAACCTTAACTAAAGAGGCAACCTGACATTAAGCAGCCACTTAAAAGCCTTTCCAGATTACCACTCCACTCTTTGCGGTGAGGGTTTGGGCACAGTAAAGTTCTGAGCCAGATTCCACTTTCCCTTCATTTCTCAGATCACATCAATGCAAACTCCAAATTCAGGCAGCACCACCACAGACATGTTACCGTCAATGAAACCAGCCAAAACATGTCCTCTAGTCTGAGGTGGTCTTCTCAGCTAAGGTTGGGAAATGGCCCAAAACTGTGATCACTGTTCTGGTTTTTAAACCCCACTTCAAAGTCAAAAAGCTGATTCTCCTCTCTTGCTGCTTAAGGCAAATTTAACTGGATACACATATGCCGTAAGTGCCAAACCCATTTAGAGTTGGAGGAACTTGCAAAACATACAGGGGCAGATTCTGTTGTTCTTACTCACTTTAAACAGCTCCAGCTAAACTAATGGGACTTCTCAACACAATTAAGAAAAGTAGGATCCAATCCAAAAAGAATATGCACATTTCACAGTTGAAACACTGCACTGAGTACAGCAGTGATCTGGGGAGGCTTTCAAGTGGCCATTTAATGGACAGTTATATACACGAGAAAGCAGTAGGACAATCTTATTTCAGAACTTTTTTTTAAAACAGTAGCCACGTGCTAGACTAAATTTCATTATCTATCCAAAAGGTGTGTTAGTTTGGGGAGGAATCTTCAAGTCAAGGTGCTCTGGGGAATCAAACTGTAAGTACTACTCTAATGGAAAATAGCACACTTTACTATTAGGTTAAGGCGAAATATTCAGCTGCAAAATCCAGGTAACATTCACCAGCTATGTTTTTCACAGGCAGGAACTTCAGCAAGATAGAGTGCAAGATTCTTCCGGAGAAGATTTATGTCACTTCGTCCTTTATATCCATGTGCATATATATTTATCAATAAACTGAGAACTACAGATTAACGATCTTCTTCAAACATCCGGTAAAAACACCATTTGAACCAAGAGCCCGAAGGGGGAAGGAGGAAAGGTCGGTTGGTTTTTGGTTTGTTTTGTTTTTCAGAAGCAAGCTACAAGCCATTAACTCCAAGTTC
>NW_010286612.1:0-238 GCF_000700745.2 Antrostomus carolinensis
CCCCTCAGATCTCCCATTTTCAGATGTTAACTCTGCCCTTGGAGCCTCAGCAGCTCCACACCCACCCAGGTTGTCACCATTTCTGGGCCTGAAAGAGACAAACCACCCACCTGGACAGAAAAGAGATGGCAGAGGGAATATTCTTAATTGATTTTTAAGATTTTTTTTTGCTAGAAAAGCGGCTTTCAGGAGCTCTGAAAACATCCCCGTGCACCCCATGGGTGGAACGGGGGACTCA
>NW_010286612.1:300-922 GCF_000700745.2 Antrostomus carolinensis
GAAAACCACCCCGGGGCCCCCATGGGGGGGACGGGGGGACTCAGAGCACAGGGGGGGGCGAAGCAGATGTCTGCTGTTAAATATCATTCACAGAATCCCAGCGTGGTGGGGTTGGAAGGGACCTCTGGAGATCATCCAGTCCAACCCCCCTAATATAAAATAGACTCGATCAGAACAGTGTCAGCCGTGGGTTTTTCAAAGGAACATCATCCATTTGGGCACCGGTCCCTCCTTAGACATCCACACAGATCCAGGTGAGCTCCCAGCTCCTGCGCTGGTCCCCTCTTCCCTGTAGCTTCAGCGTTGGCTTAATTAGAGTATTAATTAACAAGGGGGAAAAAATTCCAAGAGCAAAAACAGGGGTCACCTGAGATCCACAAAACAAACCCAAACCAGCAGTAGATGCACTACCCAGTGCCAGCTTGGGGGGGGTCTCTCCACGGGTGAGTACAGCGTACCCCACAGTTCAGGGATGGGAAGCTCCATTGGAAGAGAAACTGGGAATTTTTGCACAGGTCCAGATCCAACAATATTCCAAACATTTTCCTGATGGTTTATTACCTTTAAAGAGCATAAAAAAGCCAACGACAACCCTGACCACGCCGGAGCAAAGCCAGAGCAA
>NW_010286612.1:1060-22690 GCF_000700745.2 Antrostomus carolinensis
GCTGGGCTGGGTGGTGTGGTTGGCACAGGCACCCTCAGGGTCCACATCCTGTCCCCCTCCCCAGCGCCGCAGCTGGGCACCACCCCATCACCCTGATGCTTTCTGACAGTTGCTCGCCTCAGGCTGATATTCTTCTTATTTTTTATATTTTTAGAAGATTTCAACCCAAAAAGCTCAGCTGAGAAGGATGTTATGGAAAAAAAAAAATATGTTATTTTAACACTGAAGATATTTGTACCATAGTTCTGCTGCAAACCCCTCCTGCCTCCACCCCCCAGTGCTCCCCCAGCCCTCAGAGCGCACTTTGGGGCTGCTGAGAGGATTTCCCTGTATTTTGGTGAAGAAAGGGTGGTTGCTCAAGTATCAGGGTGCTCCTATGGGTGGTCACCCCGGCTGCTGTGTAGGCACAGCACCCACCCTGCCCCACAGCCAGTGTGGGGTCTGCATGGGCACGGGGAGCCCTGGGCAGAGGGTGCTGCTAACGGAGACCAGCGGTGCCCTGGGTGGGCAGGAGGGACAGCGTTTGCCCCCACCAGTTTCCAAAGCTCCAAGAAGATTGTCTCTGACATGGCCATGGTCCTCCCTGGTGTGGTCTTCACCCTTTGAAGGTGTTTGTAGTGTGGTGGTTTTAGCCTGGCTGGCAGCCAAACACCAGGCAGCCGCTCGCTCGCCCTCACCGATGGGATGTTGGAGAGAATCAGAAGGGGAAAAGTGAGAGAACTTGTGAGTTGAGCTAAAAACAGTTCAGTAATTGAAATCAAATAAAAATTAATATCATAATTATGGTAATAGAATATACAAACTAGTGCTGCCCAGTGCAGCTGCTCACCACCCGCCCACCCATGCCCAGCCTGTCCCAGACAGCGATCCCGGAGCAGAGACAGTCCCCAAACCCAACCCGCAATCCCGGGAGAGCCAGAGCCCGAGCCATCCCCGAGAGAATCCCCAGCTTCCCGCTCAGCCCTGGGCAATGTCCTGCCCATGGGGACAGGAGATGGAATATCTCATTGGCAGAGCCAGATGCCAATTGGGGGGTTGCTAATTACTGCACTCCCCCTGAGTCCTTTGCACCTGCAGACGAGCAAAACACGAGGAAGCTGGAAATGTCTTTCATCTTCCAGTGACAACTAAAACCTTCAGTATATTATCAATGTTCTTCTCCTAACAAATCCCCACTGAACCCAAACCCCAGCTGTTCCAGCTGCTGAGAAGAACATGAACTCAATCCCAGTGACACCAGGACATCGCTGAGATGCTGGCCAGGCTGGTTCAAGGGAAAAATGAAGTCAAACGCTCAGCCTTGGGGCTGCTGCTCCATGTCACATCAAACCTTGTGACTCCCCACCCATGATGTGGCGACCATGTCACATTTGGTTGATGCTCTTCAGTGGCCTACGCTTCCAGGGAAGAAATATTCATCCTTCTCTTGGAAATAAAGGGCTTTTTCTGCCATATCCATGTAGGAAGACCCTATAAAAAGCCGTGTTGGAGCTGAAGGAGGTGTATGTTGGATGGGAGGGGACAGGAGGTGGGACAAAGAAGCTGGGCAGTGGCTGGGCAATGGGTCAGACAAGGTGGTTTGGATCCAACCAGCTGCCACGTGCACATCAGCAGAGTGAGTGTGAAACCGTGAGCTCCTGCGGGGTGAGAGGGAGTGATGCTGGAGCTGGTTGGAGCAGGGAAAGGGGAAGGAACTGCTGCGAACCCTCTGTGCAACCTGGAGAGAGATCCCCAAAGGTGAACACCCCAAAGCAGGCCTGGAGTCATGGCCTCCAGCTGTGCAGGGATCCAGCTGTGAAGGGATCCAGCTGTGCGTGTCCGAGCTGTGTCCCCTGCAGTGGACATCCCCACTGTCCCCATCCTGGCTGCTCTGTGTCCGGCTGTGCAGTGGGCTGGGGCATCAGCAGATGGAGCTGGAGCTCATGGTGTGGGAATCCCAGTGCTCCCACTGGTGAGTCCTGGGGTGGGTAACCCTGTAACATCGAGGGTTGGCAGGAGGGGTTGGAACTGGATGAGCTTTAAGGTCCCTTCCAACCCAAACCAGTCTGGGATTCTATGATTCTCTGGCATCTGATCAGGGTGGCAGAAATACCCTCCAATGGACCAGAAACTGGTGCAGTGAGAGCAGGAGCAGGAGCCCCTGGGGACAGGGAGCCCCTGGGGACAGGGAGCCCTCAGGGTCTGGCTCCTTCTGACTCCCCAAAAGGGGGATGTTTGGGAGCTAAAATGCATCTTAAATCACATCAGCTGGGCCACAACCTGCCCTGTCCTTCCCAGCCAGCCCTGGGAGGATCCCACCCGGTGTCCCCACTGCCAGACCAGGAGACCCCCCTCCTCCCCTTTGCACAGAGGCCACCGGTGCCATGAGCCCTCGGCCCAATTCCAGCACCGCAGACCTGATAAAATCTGTGCTTTGTGCTCCAGCCCCCAGCTCCTTCCTGTTTTTGACTATGAAACTGTCAGCGCTTCAGATTTTCACTTCTTTTTTTTGTTGTTTTTTTTTCATCTGTAGAACTTTGAGGTGAACTCTAAACCAGTGGTGCCTGAAGCTCCTCAGCTCACAAACCAGCTTCCAGCACTTTGCAAATCCCGATGGTTGGATTCTAACCTGGGGAATGCTCCATCCATCCCACTGGTTGGCACGATGAGGGACACAGTGCCATGGAGCATGGCACACTCAGGAACATGGGACATCCCCCATGTGAAGGTGATGGACATGAAACAAACCTTGGTGGGGCTGAAACGTGAGCAGAAGCATCCGGCTTCCAGGCACTGAGCACCCGTTGCAATAAAAGCAGATTTCTAAAGGTGGTTTTGCTCCTTACACAGTTGCTGCAGCTCCAGCCATCCCCATGTTTGGTGCCTGGTGGCCCCAGCGCAGGGACCTGCATCATGACATACAAATTCATGAAGAGTTCTAGTTATGAGGTGCTCAGAGATCTGGTTTATCAGTGGACAGGTACGGTTGGACTTGATGATCTCAAAGGTCTTTTCCAACCAAATGATTCTCTGATTCTATCCCTGTCCCCAGCCAGGCCCATGGTGAGCAGCATGGGATACCCAAAGCCACCAGCCTGATCGATGGCCTGGCACAAAGGTCGTTATTCAGACAAGAAATCCACATTCTCGAAGCATTTTCTTGGAAGAAACTCAAGATTTCTTCAACACTTTTCACCAGTGGAGAACAGCGTGAGCAGCTCAGGTCACGGCAGCGACCAGAACCAGCTGGAATCCACCAGTGTGCAAATGGGTGGGAACACCCACGCTCATCCCTAACTCCTATGGACCATGAGGAAAAAAAAACCACATGGAAAATCATCCCCACACCCAGGAGAGCCGGCACATCGCCCGCGCGCCACGGGAAAGAGCAACAGAGCTGCTGCTTTAGGATTTGATTTCTTTGCATCATGGTTTCTATTAACAACGCCGACCCTGGGGTCAGAAGTTTCCTGGCAGCGGTGGGAGCTCAGCGAGACCCTTGTCCCCGCGCCCCGGGCAGCTGGGAAGAGCCGGCTCCGCTCCCGGCTCAGAGCCAACAGCGGCTCATCCCCAGGATTGATGCCCACGGGTGGGTTTACAGCTGGTGGAAACCACCCCCTGAAGCTCCAGCAGCTCTGTGGCCTCAGCGGGAAATGATGTCCTCGAGGATGGTGGCCACTCGGCCACTGCTGGAGTAGGGGCTGTTTGGAACAGTGATCACTGCTGCCGGCAGCAAGGAGGGGCCAGCGTGTGCTCCCCTCTCTGGAAAGGACCTGGAGCTCCTGGAGCGTGTCCAGCAAAGGGTGACTAAGATGATTAAAGGGCTGGAGCATCTTTCATAGGAGGAAAGGCTGGGGGAGCTGGACCTGTTCAGCCTGGAGAAAAGATGACTCAGGTTAATGTTTATAAATATCTAAAGGGAGAGTGTCTAGAGGACGGGGCCAGACTCTTCTCACTGGCACCCAACAATAGGACGAGAAGCAACGGGCATGAACTGGAAGTTCCACCTGAACATAAGGAAGAACTTCTTTACTGGGAGGGTGGGACAGGCTGCCCAGAGAGGTTGTGGAATCTCCCTCCCTGGAGATATTAAAAAACCATTTGGACAAAATCCTGGTTCATGTGCTCTAGGAGCAGGGGTTTGGACTAGATGTGACCTTCAAAGGTCCCTTCCAACCTCAACCACTCTGTGATTCTCTGAAAATACACTGAAAGGCGCCCTTTCTACACCCCGTTTTGCTGCAGGTTTTGGTTTTTCATCTTGTTTTCCCCAATATCCCAGCAATGGTGATTCCCAGCCCCTCTGGGTGCAGCCAGGACCTGTTGGGTGGTCACTGGAGGCAGCACCCGTGGTGGGATCACTGGGGAGGGCGAGTGGGGACCCATCACCACTGGCCACCCCGGCCACCAACGAGCGAGGAGGAAGCTCAGCATCGCTGCCTCCGCGCAGACACGCTTCCGATGCTGAAGGAAACTGCAAACCCCAGCGGGTGCTCGGGGCCAGAGGGAGTTTTGGACGCGGGGACAGCAGAGTGGAGCCAAGACGTGTCCTCGTCCCCTGAGAAAAGGAGGAAAGTGGAGCCAGCGAGCCTCCCCGCACCTCCACTGGGATTTCCCACCCCAAAAATGATGGAAAACAGCAGGGATTGGGGTTGGTTTTACAGTGTAGCTGCCATCGGAGCGTTTTCCGTGCTGCTGTGGAGAAGGAGAAGTGAAAGGAGGTTGTTATTTCAGAGCAACGGCGTGTTTGGTGTGCTCACGAGGAAGCCGCTGCCGGGCAGAACTAGGTCATCGGGAAGGAAAGAAATCAAGGGAGCGAAGGCGGGTGGAGGGGAGGGGGCCAGGGCACAGCACCCCGTGCTCAGCACCTCCCCGCTGGCTGGGGGGGCTGCTGGGTCACCCACAGCTTCAGCTCTTTGCTGTCTCTCCCACTTGGCCATTTTCTCCACCCAAAAGTGGAAATGTTTCTCCAGCTGGATAAACTGTTTTCTATGTCTGCACATTCACTGGAAAAGAGAAATCAGTAGCAGCATCTGATAAGTTGATGAAAACTTATGATGAAAACTGAGAAGTTTTCACCAGCACCGTGCAAAACAAACCGGGGTGAAGCCTGTGGAGACCCACGGGGTGGTACAGCAGGGTCTCCTCCGGGCATCACCGGCCACCCCGGCATCACCAAGGGTGGCCTGGGGGGAGTCCCTGGTGGCACAGAGTCCCCACTGTCCCCTCACCGCTTGCCAACAGGATGTTTTTTTTACTGGAAAGTCGGTTGTTTTGGGTCAGGCCGGGACATGAAAGCATCCCGCGAGCCGCCTTCCTGTCGCCGCCGCCACCACCGCCGGCTGCCGCTCAGGAAGGCGAAGGTCTCGCAGCCGGCACGATGAGAGGGTGGCCGTGCCCTCTGGCCGCAGAAACCTTTCTCTTCCCGTTCGTAAGCCCAGGGCTCTGCGTCTCCGCTGGGTTTTGGCTGCTTCTGCTGTGCCCCCGGTGCCAGCCGGGTCCCGGCCGAGCACAGCGAGACGCAGCCCAGGCTGACCTGTTAAATAAAGCAGCACAAAGAGGCGCAGGCAGGGTCATGCTTTCATTTATTCACTTCATATAAAAATCTCTTAAGAATGCATCTGAACACAATATATAATAATACTATAACATACATTGTGTGAAACTTTTGGAAACAATAAAATAACCACCTGGAACAATGCAGTGTTCAACAGACATACAAACCCATTGATCATGCACAACTGTGCTATTTTCATTAACTAGTTAGTCACAAGTTGGACCAAAAGCTTGAAACATATTTTACAAACTGAGATTGACACCGCTCACGATGCCGGACAAGCTTTGTCAGAAGAAGTTTTCACAGCACAATTATTACATCAGTTCACATTTTTTTTTTGTCATAGAAATTCACATTGGGTTGTTGAGGAATTGGAACGTGACATTTAAAAGCCAGCCCGGTCACGGGGGTTTATTTTATTTATTTATTTTATTATTTATTTTATTTTATTTATTTATTTTATTTAGTTTATTTATTTTTTACTTGTTGTTCCCCCTCTCTAGGTTTTCAGCATTCCCAACCGCTCGCCTGCTGCCCTGGGGTCTTGGTTTCCCCCCAGACCCCCGGCTCGCCGTGAAGACGAACCCGCCGCGGGCGGCTGCCCCCCGAATGCCCTTCCTGGGTTGCGTCTGTCTCTTCAGCTATGTTCAGGTTCTTGTA
Organism: Antrostomus carolinensis; assembly: GCF_000700745.2. Taxonomy (NCBI): domain Eukaryota; kingdom Metazoa; phylum Chordata; class Aves; order Caprimulgiformes; family Caprimulgidae; genus Antrostomus; species Antrostomus carolinensis. Next base: position 7,257 of record NW_010286612.1, read on the forward strand.
TTTTTTATGCAATACAAAAGGTTACAAGAGAAAAACAACCAAAAAAAAAAAAAAAAGAAAAAAAGAAAAAAAAAAGGCAACTCTTATTTCGAGTTTTCTACACAATTAACATCGCCGCCGACAGGCGATGTTAATTCATATAAATTAATAACTTACAAAACATTACAGTATATACATTACGTAATAAATACACTGTTATAAACAGTAATGGAGGTGTTAGAGCTCAAGGCAGTGCAGGAGGAGGACAATGGACCTAAACCTAAGAAACGTGAACAACAGGAGAGGGAAAAAACACACAGATCCGAGCGTGCAACTTCCACGGAGCCAAGGAGCTGCCGAGGGGGAAGGGGGGGTGGTCACACGCTGCCTCATCAAGGCTTTACTTTATCGATGTGCTGCGCTGCGCCACGGAAACAAACCACCCTCTATCCTGTGCACGACAGAAAGAAAACCCCGCTGAGGAGAAAATACTGCTATTCCTGGCAAGCCAAGGGAGATGGTGCACGATGGCATCACGAGGGGACCGCAAACGGGTCGCCTGGGGTATGAAGAAGACTATTAAAGGTGCGGTAACGCGAAACAAGAGGGTTTCCCTTCCATTGAGTCTGTAAAAGTGATTAAACTGCAATAAAGTGACAAAGGTATTGCCCATGAAAAAAAAAAAACCCAAAAAAAAAAGGAAGACTGCTTCTTGTTAACAGGAAGAATCAAAAAAGTCTCCGTCGAATTTTGAAACACTTTGTGTCGCTTTTTAATATACTAAACTCCGTGTATTTAATTAATAGACTCTCGAAAAGACATGAAAGTGTTTACAAAGAAGGCACACAGGTCTGCAGACAGGTGGTCGGGTGGACAGGTTTTCTACGGAGAGTTATTAATCAGTAGTTTCTATCAGTCTAACTGGTATAAATTCCAAAACTAAACAGTATAAAAATCTCTCAGTTGTGTGTCATTTACTCTTCAGTGACGACCCAAGCCAGCTCCAGGACAACACCATGATGCTCTTAGCTGACAAGGCTTAAACCACAATGTAAATCACCTGTTAAATTTCCTGAGCAATCAATCAGTCAATCAATCAATCATTCACTACACGATCTTTAACCCTGACTCCAAATCTCAAGTAGCTGGGAAGATCTTTCAGCCAACGTGAGACACGGGCCTCAGTCCCAGGCTGCAGGCTAGTCCGTCAGACTTGCTTGCATGCTCATGAAGTGTTTAAAATCCACTCACACGGGTACAGGACATTATGTGTCGACAGGAGACGTATCTTCTGTCACAATTTCTATGTTGGCCTCTCTCTGTGAATCCTCTTCCCCTGGGTCGGCCATGCAGAGTGTCTTTGTATTGCTGAAGTAGCCGATGCTCTCGCTGTCCTTCTCCGGCCCATCCGAATCCTCCTCCTCCAGCGTCAGTTCAAACTGGAACTTCTCCATCAGGCTCTGACAGTCCCTGCCCCGCTCCTCCAGCGGAGGAGAAGGGCTCTGAGGTATCATGCTCTGGTACCAGTTCCTGTTGTCCTCCAGCGTGTCCAGGATGTCCTGGGCATCAGGCTGCACCAGGTCAGCCCACGTCTCCCAGAGCGGATGGACGATGTAGTCAATGAATCCCACCTGAGAAACAGAGGAACACGCATGCTTAGGGGAAGGGAAGGGCTAGGAGCAGATGGGTGTCTAAAAAGTTCAAATTATTTTTGGATACGTTTTTTAATACATGATTTTTACAAGCAAAATCCCCGCCCCACAGCAAGTCCCCAAACCAGCACAGTCTAATTGCAGACGTGATCATCTGATACCCAAAGCTGCACCTACAACGTTGGACCAGGTTGATGTCTCGTTCAAAATCAAACCTTGGATGAAAGAGTGATTTTGCAGGAGCCACCTGCAAACTCCGTGATGGAGCTGCCAATCCCATGCTGAGCTGCATGTGTGATTTTAAATATCATAGAATCCCAGACTGGTTTGGGTTGGAAGGGACCTTAAAGCTCACCCAGTTCCAACCCCCCTGCCATCAGCAGGGACACCTTCCACTAGACCACGTTGCTCAAAGCCTCATCCAACCTGGCCGAGAACACTTCCAGGGAGGGGGCATCCACAGCTTCTCTGGCCAACCTGGGACACTGTCTCACCACCCTCATACCAAACAATTTCTTCCTCACATCTCATTTCCATCTCCCCTCTGACACTTTCAAGCCATCACCCCTTGTTCTCTCACTCCCTGCCCTTGGCCAAAGTCCCTCCCTGGCGCTGGTGGAGCTTTCCTTTCCTTTCATTTCGCTTTGGAAAAAGTGCAGAAAACAGGTCATCTCATCCCAAGCAGCACTCCTCCCACATGAAGGCGGACTGATCGCTGCCGCCTGACTCCCATGGAGTTCCGTGCCAGCGGTGGAAACAGTGAGGGCTGCGGGCGAGTCCGTCAGTCCTTCCGCCGGCTGGCGCGTAAGCTCTGAGCTCAATAGTTTTTCAATTGTCTGACTAAGAGGACGTACGTCCAGGATGGAGAAAACTGAATGGCCATAAAGAGGATTGAAATTCTTCTGTCTTGGCAGAATGTGTCACTCCTCTCCTCCCTCCGCTGGACAACATTTCTGTGCAGCAGGAAAATGGCTCTCAAAGGAGCCGGCCTCAACGTGCAGATGTTTGCTTTGGAAATCACACATGCCTCCTTCAGACACAACAGGATGTCAATAGAACCATTAACGTTCAATTGTAACGTACTGTTGAGGCAGCTTAAACAAAAAGGTGATGAAAATTTCCTGTAGCACATGTTCCGGAGCACTTTTAAAGTGAAAAAAATAAAATAAAATAAAATAAAAATTCTGGATGGTTAGCTGATGACTTTGTCACCACCCAAAATGCTCAAGGACTACACAGCTCCAACAGCCAGAGACCGGTCCCTTCGTAACCACCTCATTGCTTCTTGAAACAAACAGCCCAAATCGTGGAAGAGCTGGGGGAGATGGCTGAGCACTGATCTTAAAATATGTTGATGTTACAGAGGTACCACCTAGAGCTCTGAAATACTTGCATCCTATTTTCCCATCAATCCCCTCTTGAATGGACCCACCACCTCCCTTTCTCCTTGGCCGCTGGTTGGGATCTCAATGGTGGCCATTGTCTGCAATTCCCATTTATTTATTTATTTAAATTTTTGGCATAGCAAGAATGCCATTTTGAAACCTCTGTGAAGTGCTTATGTGAAACAAAAAATTAATTGGAGCTCACATACAGTGCACATGGGCATTTTCTGGCCAAGCCTGGCCAAAAGATTCATTTCTTGTTAGGTTAACAAATAAGACAGATTTTTCCAACAAAATCACCATGCGGTTGAGTGAATAATTTTGAAACCACTTGGCTTAGCCCAAGAGGACATTTGGAAATAATTATCATCAATTTTGTTACTTATTCAAGCTGAAAAACCTCGATGATGACTTGCTCGAGTCATTTAAAAACAACAACCAAGACACCATTATATAAAGGGCTGGAAAATGTTTAGGCAAACATAAATTACCGGCTTCGTTACAGAATAACCGGGTGAAATTTTATGGCTCGTGCTCCACAGGTCAGAACAAAATCTGACCTTGAAACCGTTTGATCTATGAATCAGAACTAGGGATGAGCCAGTTAATCTCAAAAAAACCCCAACCAAAACCGTATCCAGCTCCTTTTGAGGTTTGTATTGACATAAATAAAGATTTCTTTGACTTCACCCGGCACACAGCAGCTCCATCAGACCTCTAATTTAACCAGCCACATCATGCACTGCAAAAATTGTTCTGCAAGAGGCTGGATAAGGACTGACAACCAGACTTTTCCAGTGTCCTGAAGCGGATCTCAGCTGGGAGAAGCTCCTAACCCTGCTGTACAATGGGGCTGGCATTGCTAGAAATGTCTAACACAGAATCACAGAATGTTGGGGATTGGAAGGGACCTCAAAGATCATCCAGTCCAACCCCCCTGCCAGAGCAGGAACCTAAATGAGATCACACAGGAAGGTGTCCAGGCAGGTTTTGAATGTCTCCAGAGAAGGAGACTCCACAACCTCCCTGGGCAGCCTGTTCCAGTGCTCTGTCACCCAGGGTATGGTATCAGCAGGTTTAGGAGGTGCTAGTTAAGGAGGCTGGAGGGTATGAAGGCAGCAGAGAGCTGGGAGAAGGGGAGATCAGGATGGCACTTTTCAAACCTAGGGAACAAAAGGAAACCAGCTCGCTCTGAAAACTGGGAACCAACGGGGCAAGATGAACACGCCTTGGAAATGAGGAGATGCCAAAGGAGTCTGGACAGACTCGCGGGTCTGTATGAGCTTCAGGCACAGCTGGATGTCAGGGTCAGTCAGAACCAAGCCTCTCAACAGCTGGCTGTTTGCCTAATTGTGCCAGACAAAGCAGATGAATTTTGTCTCCACTTTAAAAACACAGGCTTAGGCAGCACAAAGACGCAGCTCAGGGCCAATTACCTGTGATTTTTCCACTGAGGCCGTGTGTTTGTCACACATTGGGCTGATTTCCATTCCTCTCTCTCGCTCTTTGTCTCCCTGCTGGAAGAACTCCTCCATGATCCTGTCCGTCCACTGCCGGTACAGCTCCAGAGACTTTGTGGGATTACTCAAGTCCGCACAATGTACCATATTTCGGAGAACCTGCAATTACATTAATCAGAAAACTCATAAAATCAAATGGAAAAAAAAAAAAAGAGGATGGTTTCAAGCTGTATCTGCTTGCTTAATTCAGAACATTTAACCACAAGACTCTTTGATTATGCAACAGCCTATAAAAATATTTAACATCATAACATCTCCATATACGCTACGGTCCGCTTCGAAAGTAAAACTTACTCTGTGTTGTTCAGACAACTCGATGCTTACACAGGGTGCAGTTGTGGCAATGGTAATTATTACATCATATAGGTTTTTGGGTTTTTTTTTTTTTGAATGCAGGTGCTTCCCACCATTGAAAATGTATTTCCATGTTCTCAGATGGTTAAACGCTCCTGCTTTATTAAATGAGTAATATCCCTTCCACACACACACACACACACACACACACAAAATGTGCCTGGCTAACTGGGGCTGCAAGGATTTAGACAGCAAGTGAGGAACATGTTTTAACATCAGCACTCTTAAATAAAAATGTAAGGAGAGTTTTCCCATGAGACTGTTCTTAAGAAGTTGGCCATCAAAGTGGAGAGAAGATCAGGATGTATCTTGTCCTACTAACTGCGTAACCCTGTTCCAGTGCTGCTTTGTCATGTCTGTAAATCAGGGATTAGATGATAGAGGGAACAGCACATCACTAATTTCAGCTCAAAGTGTGAGAGCTGCTTTAGGTAGGGAGTTACAAATTAAATTCCTGCAATCTCACAATGCTCTAGCAACCTTGCTCTACTTTTTCGACAGGAGAAACAAACGGGAGAAAGCAGCAAGGAAATTCAGGAGCCCTCAAAAACTAAGGTTAACTACAGGAGAATGTGCACGTTTGCAGTTCCATGCTCTTAAGTGTTAAAACATAATCCCCTTTACCTAAGAGATATGGGACCACCTGGTACCTTTTTTTGTGGTGCAGAACAGAAATAAACTGCTGAAAATTTAGGTCAGTAGCTTCTCTAAATGGTCCATTTAAAAGCCACAGTAAAAAGGGAAGCACGATTTCTTCAGTCCTGAACAAAGCACACAAAATCCAGGACACCTGGCTGACGTACCTGTATTCTGTCTGTGTAGTTGTCCAGAAGGAGGACTCCTGAACTGGTCACTTTCTTAGTTTCCACCATAGTCTTCAGATCAGCTAACAGACTCATATGCTTGGACATATCTGTCGCCAAAACCTTTAGAGAAGTGAAAACAGGATCTCAGCATGGGCGAGCATACAAAGACACCAGTTTTGTGTTTGAGAAGCAGTGTGTGCATAGTTCATACCATGTCAATCACCATCTTCCTGAGTGTCTGACGCTGTTTCTTGGTCAGGTTCTGGAAGATGTCACAGTGCTCCTCTTGAAGCAGTTTGAAACCCACAGCCAGATGGTGGTTCTCCAAGACGGATTCGTCGTTGTACATCAGGGCGAGTTCAGAATCTAAGGAAGCAACACAAATATGTGACTCCAGTATGCGAAATGTGTGATTTCCAACAGCAAATGCCTGTCCTGGGTACTAAAAATGATCAGTATGCAATAAATCGGGGAAAGTTTCTCTTCTTTCGCTTCATGGGTGCCAAGAGCGTGCGGTTTTCCAAGGCGAGCACATATGTATATAATATAAACAGCCCTTTGCTCGGTTCTAACGAACAAAATTAGTACTTGGTTGACTTAGTTACAGGCTTCAGAATCACGGACAACAGAAAGCATGAACCCTGCAAATGTACTTTCCAAAAAAGAACAATACTTGTATTTTGGAATCAAGAGACGTGCTTAGCCTGTTGGGGAACACAATACGAAGCATAATATTTAGTTTTATCGTTGTCAATAGCAATAGCGTTATTTATCTTAAATTAATGATAAAATTTGCACTCAGGACTGGAAGAATTATTATGCATCAGCAAGTAGTAACATTCACAAGATTCAAGGGCACTTTGCAAATTGTATTACAATAGCTTCCTTTGTTGGGAATTTCATTTTTATTACTGCTTTATTTCAAAATGTCTAACTAGTTTACTGCACAATATTTTGAGAAAGTAATGCAGTATGAAATATGTCATAATTTGTGACCCTGCTGTAATGGAAAATGCATTTCCATTAGTTGCCAAGTTTGCAGATGACGTTATTATTGTATTTTGAGACAAAACTCACTTGTATTAATAAGAAATTGATTGGAGACCCCGGGGTGATCCACATCATGAATTGCAGCTGCAAAAATCGCAGCGAGGATTTCCAAATCAGTGAAGACAGCCTAGGAAGGAAAAAAGGAATTTGTCAGAAAAGTCCTTACGTTTGATCTCTCAACAGTTTGGGAGGCTGATTTAGAGAAACAAATTGTGCTTTTAAAATTAGTTCTCTGAGGACATTTGCTCAGAAGAAAGGTCCACAAGCAGCATGTGCTCTTTAAGATGGAACAGAGATTGCAGGCAAAGCTACTGCTGCAATTTCTCAACGGTGATTTCCCTGGCAGTGAAGTGTGCCCTCAGAAGAGCAGGGAGCACGCTGCTTTTTCAAGTCTGAGTGCCACTGGTGATTGACTCAGCTTAAAGGTTTTTCTTCGAAGTTCACGTAGGCAGCATGATGTTTTTAAGCCGCCATCCCACATTAGAATCATAGACTGGTTTGGGTTGGAAGGGACCTCACAGCTCATCCAGTTCCAACCCCCCTGCCAGCAGCAGGGACACCTTCCACTAGACCAGGTTGCTCAAAGCCTCATCCAACCTGGCCGAGAACACTTCCAGGGAGGAGCAGCCACAACTTCCTTGGGCAACCTGTTCCAGTGTCTGACCACCCTCACAGTGAAGAACTTCTTCCTAATATCTCATCTAAACCTCCCCTCTTTCATAGAATGGTTAGGATTGGAAGGGACCCTAAAGATCATCTAATTCCAACCACCCCCCCCGGGGGGGTTGGAACTAGATGATCTTTAAGGTCATCAAAACACAACGACTGCCCGACACAAAGCACTTGGCTCAAACTAGGTAACTCACATCCAGTGCCGGGGTGGAAAGCAGAACGTGCGTGGACTGGGCAACATCAGCAGCGTGGAGGCTGTTGTGGTAAGCAACATCCGAGTGGTAGTGGTCTTCCAGCGTCATCATGTACGTCACAAAAGTGTCCGATGAGATCTTGAATGTTTTGAGTAGATCTCGCTCCTGTGTAATAAATGGCACAAGCATACATGTGTATATCAAATAAAGATGTCATACTGTAGAGGTGACAAAACAGAAAGCAAATAGAAACTAAAATAGTGTGGTAAAAGAACAGCAAATTTGATTAGAGAATGACAAACCTGAAATATAGCGTACATAATGCAGGTGAGAGGCCTGTTGTGGGAATACCTGGCAACATTAAATATGTTGAGACCCCACTTGTTCAGATCTTCCAGTTCCTTTGGAAAAGACAAAAAAAAAGAGAATGGTTACAATATTGTTCAAGACAATTCTATATTTATCACTTGCACCACGTCTTTTGCATTTTCCAGAAGTTTAAAAAGATGTAAATTCAACCTTGGTTGTGGTAATTATGTCAGTGCATGCACACGGGTACTTAATCAAGTACACGAACACAGAGTAACTGTGAAGGGCTGATGCCAAAGCACTTGTACAAGGAGATGACATTTCTCTGTGTGACAGGGGAATTATTTGTGATGCCTGTTTCCAGGTAGCAAGAAAAAAAATGCCCTGACAGAGACAAAGGCTCCACAGCCAGTTTGCTGGATGTAGCATTGTTCCATGTTCCTGTGTTTGATAATTGCTCTCCTCAGCCTTCATCACTTTTTTTTATTATTTTAGGTATATTTTCAAGGAATTTATCAACCCTGAATAAGCTGTTAGGGCTTGGTACTGTTAATTACACTATTTGTAATGGTCACATCACTTCAGGGACACCATTTCCAGTTTTACAAGGGGGGGCAGTCCTGCCAGCCAGTCCATCCGTGGCTTACAGACAATACTGATTCTCCCAGAACTGCCAGAATCGGTCATACCTTGGCCAGATGATCTTCCTTTTCTGTCTTCACACCAAATCGTGAAATGCTGGTGTTATTTAAGCTCGAACTATGCATTAATTTTTTCACTCCGCTGATCTGTGTCATGAGCTGCTGTTTTTTCTTCTTCTCTCTGTCTTTCTGGGTGGGAGAAGGAATCTCCACATCGTTCTGCTTGTCTGTAACAAATCAAGGTGGTATGAGTCAACATCGCTCGCAGTGTGAGCACCCATCACACCCCTCAAAACCAACCCTTGGCTTGGCTGATGAAGTGGTTCTGCGCACCAGTTCAAACCCATGTGTTTCTGCTGGGGACCTTCTCTAATTTTGGGACCAAACTGAACCAAAATCAAAGCAAAACAGGCACATAACCTCTGTTTGCCCTCGGTGAGACCAAACCTTCCCGCTGAGCTCTGCTGGGACATGAAGTGCCAGCCTGTTTTCATCTTAGCTATTTTCAAGCTGCATCACTTGGGGATGCAGCACATGTCCAGGAGCTAGCTCTCCATGCCTGCGGGGCTCCAGGTTCTGCTTATGGCTAGACCTCAATTAATTTTTATTACATATTATCAGGAAAATAAAATATATATTCAAACAACACACTCTTTTCTCAATGAAGTACATAAGCATATATTTGCACATTCATTCTACTGATACTTATTAAGGCCAATCCCATCTGCACACCCCCTGCTCTTAAAACATCAACCCAATTAACAAATTGGTGTCACTGATTTATTAAAGGTTTGCCCTTTACAAATCTGACCAGAATAACATACAATGCACAGACTGTATTTCTATTGTCATGCTCAGAGATAGCAACAGTATTAGTGCACATTAAACAGGCACCTAGTAGGGCAAAAACTTGGCTGGGGTGATGTGTTTAATAAATAAATATCTCCACGTATGCTACTCACTGCCTTTACAACTGATTTATTTGCTGCATGAAAATAGAGTGGCTCATTCCTTTCATCCTGCCCAATTTTTTTCATGGTCTTTTAGAAAAGGCTACTATAATCTCTTTGCACCTTTGTACCTCTGAAGACCTCTGGAGGGACAAGGCATGAGTTACTTCTGCCTTGGCTTAATTAAAAATCTCTGAAATAAGAACTACCAGTGTGTCTCCAACACTGCAATTAAGGAGGAAGCCATTCTTCACAGCAACAGTCAAGCTGACATCAATGGGAGTTTCCCCTGTGTGTTTTTTGCTGAACAACACAAGGACTTTCCTCCATATAATCTCCTTAGCAATGACTAACGCTAAAGCAGTGTAAAATGGGACATTCTGGAACAGAAATCTCTCCTTTGTTAAATCATGTCCCCACGGTGGTGGTGGTGGTGGTGGCAGTAACACCCCCTCTGCCCTTAGGAAAGGGTATGTGCTGAAAGGCCACCATGACCTTCCTTGTGTACGTGATGTGGCCAATGATGACACCGCTGGTTTTCATCTCTGTCCTTCATACGGAGCTAAAGCTGGTGTCCTTGCTCTCACTGACCAAAGGGTGACTGCAGAACTGGCCCCATGGCAGAGGACATTGCTGCTTGGTGCCTTCCTCAGCTCATTTAATAAAGTCAAGAGAATGAACGAAGTCATGGGATCTCTAAGTTATCCCCACCTAACAAACACCATTTGGAGAAGAGGAGACTGAGAGGAGATCTCCTGGGGGTCTAGAACTTCCTCCCAAGGGGAAGATGAGGGGCAGGCGCTGATCTCTTCTCTCTGGCCACCAACAAATGCCAGGAGCAGAGGGAATGGCAGGAAGATGTGGCAGGGGAGGGTGAGGTTGGCCATGAGGAAAAGGTTCTTGAGGCAGAGGGTGGTGGAGCACTGGAACAGGCTCCCCAGGGAGGTGCTGATGGCACCAAGCCTGACAAGATTCCAGCAGCATTTGGCCAACATGTGCCCTCAGGGACATGGTGTGAATGTTGGGATTGTCCTGTGCAGGGACAGGAGTTGGACTCCATGACTCTTGTGGGTTCCTCCCAGCTCACAACATTCTGTGATTCTATGATTGTCCTATCCACATATTTATTTTTTTGTTTGTTTTTTGTTCAACTTCCTCAGTTGTAGACTCTTGTTACTTTCTGTGTTCCTTTAATTTTAAACCAAATTGCAGGGGAGACAAAAGTTAACTCATAAAAATGCAACAGTGTGACTTCCTAAAAAAAAACCACTTTAAGATCCTTTTAACAGCGTTACTCATTTCTTTTTAACACGAGCAATCAAGCTGCAATCTGGCTCAATCTGGAGAGCCTGCACCACTCAGCATTAACACAGCCCTAGAGTGGTTGAGTGGCCCTCAAACTGCCACAAAACGTCACCATTACACAATATGTGAGAATCACAGAATCACACAGAATGTTGGGGACTGGAAGGGACCTCGAAAGATCATCCAGTCCAACCCCCCTGCCAGAGCAGGAACCTAAAGGAGATCACACAGGAAGGCGTCCAGGTGGGTCTTGAATGTCTCCAGAGAAGGAGACTCCACACCCTCCCTGGGCAGCCTGAGAAGAAGCAGAATAGGAACGAACAAGACCATTGCCAAGACCTGCAAAGGGAAACGCAGTTACCTGACCCAGCTTGAGTCCGGGGAATAACACAACCCCGTCAGCACCAGCAGCGGCTCCGGCTAATTAACCCCTGCTGAGATACAGACTCCACCAACTTGAGCGTGTTGTGTGGTTTATTAGTTGTAGATGAGGTCCGTGGTAACAAGCCACGTTGGGTATGTCTGCTGCAGCACATCCTGCTCCAGAGACATACGCTTACTGGCAAGGACAACAAACTCCCTGAAAATGCCAGGGTGGTCACGCTCCCCGGCGCGCTGTGTACGCTCCAGGCTCTCCAGCTGAAGAAGTGGCCTGCTGGCTGGCAGCTTGGCAGCCCTGCTTCTGTTCCCTGGATTAATTCACGTTCTGGATGTCATGATTGGGGCCTACAAGGAAGCTGGGGAAGGACTTTTCATAAGGGCAATTAATGACAAAACAAGGGGAAATGGGTTTAAACTGAAAGAGGGGAGGTTTAGATGAGATATTAGGAAGAAGTTCTTCACTGTGAGGGTGGTCAGACACTGGAACAGGTTGCCCAGAGAAGCTGTGGCTGCTCCTCCCTGGAAGTGTTCAGGGCCAGGTTGGATGAGGCTTTGAGCCACCTGGTCTAGTGGAAGGTGTCCCTGCTGCTGGCAGGGGGGTTGGAACTGGATGAGCTTTAAGGTCCCTTCCAATCCAAACCAGTCTGGGATTCTATGATTAAACTGAGTGATAAGACAGGACCAAGAGATTCCCACAAAGCAGCCACGGACTTAGGTGGATTATTAATGATGTGATCTGTCCTAAATGCACGCGGTGGTTCCAGTCGCAACTGGCTGTTGAAATCACTTTTAAATCCCTTAAAGGAAATAATTGTGTGTCATACAGTGACAGTCCTGGGCCATCTTCACTGCAGGGCACAAATCCCCCGAGAGCTCTGGCATCCCACGTACCACTCAGCATTTGAAGCTGTTGGGACTCAGAGATGTACATGAGGGTCCTGTGCTAAGCTTTGTTTTATATGCAAACGGTCACAAAATTCTAAAGCTGCTTGAAAACGCAGAAAATTCTATTTTTCATAACACCTATATTTTGTTAACACAGAGTAATTCACGTCAACAGTCCTATGAGCTCCAACGAAACTCATGACATGCAAAATATTCTCTTTACTCTTTATTTTGAGTATATTTCCGCTGCAAAAAGAGGAAATATATATATCCAAAGTGATACATAAAATGTCTGGGCTGAACTGACTTTTCTGAACCCGTCTCTGAAGGGGGAAGATGCAGCTGTAAGAGGCAGTAGTTGCAAAGAGGAGAGTGTGCAGTTGGGCTTGCGTGACTTTGTCCTTTACATAAGGTCAACATAAAACCCAAATTAAAACCCAAACATTGCATAACGCAGCTACCCACAGCTTAATTCTACCTGAACACAAAAACCTTTTCATTTGCAGAGGGGATTCTTTTGCAGATAGAGACTTATTCAAATACTCTATTTATAATTTTTTCTCCCCGTATCCTTTTTTTTTTTTTTTTTTGAAAGTGAAAAATCAAAACATTTAATTAATGCTCTGCCCCAAAGGAAAACTGGGCACGAGTATTGAGTGGTGAGTAATTAGGCTGCTGTTAATTGTTATCTTGGGGTCACCCGAAAGCTTGGGATGCGATGCCTTACCCAGGAAAGTGTTGGAAATGTACTCAGACACCTGGTTGCCGGAGCGGCTCATTTCGGAGAGGTGTGTCAGCTCCCGGTTAAGCATCCTCTTGAACTGGGAGGAGAAGAACACTCAAGACAAAGATGGTATTTTTATAAATGCTTTTCCAAATTAACACAAGCCAGTCCACAGACAAGATGTTACAAGCAAAATTCTGGAGGTCTGTGGAATGGAGTCAGCGACATATGGTTTCATTTAGATACTGTTCAGCATCATCATGACTAGAGATTTCTTTTCAGTACACTAGACTAGAAAATTAATTTCCTCCAAAAGATGCATGTTAGTTTTGACTGTAACAAATGAGAAGATAAGGTTTCAGGTAATCTCTCTGAAAGATTAAATTCTGGTATGGGTTTTCAATTCCATCTCCTCTAACCTTCTTTTGTTCTGAACGTTCCAAGTTTGCTCCATTTTGAAATTATGCAAGTAAAAGAGAACTGCCTGTCTTCAGAACGTAACAGAAACATGCCAGAAAGCTGAAGATCTGCGTGGATCATGACAGTAAAATGTAGGATTCAAGCATTCGGTCACCCAGGCAGACATGCTACGACCCTCCTCATTTTCTAATCACACATTTTCACTGCTGCATCATTTTACCCCGTAACAGTGAATTCCCAAAGGGGGGAAATAAATAATTACATACATGAACGTCGCGTCGCATGCACAGTATACATCTATGTTTATCTCTTGCCATACAGGACACATAAATGAGGGTTTAAAAAGCATTTCTTCCTTATAGAGGTTTTATCCAAGCAATACAATATTTAAAAAAAACCCCACAGTAATTTATAAACCTTCAGGATTGAAACCCACCTTAATATAACCCCAAGATACAGATAATAAATAGTTTGCTTCAGGCATTTTGGAAAACTCCACGCTACTGTCCACAAATCCTCACGGAGAAATCGCCGGTCAGACAGGAGAGCTCCTGGGGCACATGGACACCCCCCTTCCCCAGTCAATAAAAATTAAAAATAAATCAATTAAAAAAAAAATCAGCGTTCATCAAAGGCAGAGATCCCCCAAAGCCCGGCAGTTGCTAATCCCAGACAAAGCCAAGCTTGGCACTGCATCTTTGCAGAGAGAGGGCTGAACGGGGGTGTATTTGCTGGCAGGAGAGAATAATGAAATGAGGGATTTGCACGAAGAAACGAGAACTAATCCGAAAGGCGTTCAGCTGGATGGCTGGAAGCACTTATGAATTATGAATCGTCCTGGTTGCTTCGTTGGCTGAAGGGGGTCCCCCACTCCACATCAGCCTCGTTCAGCTGAACTGCACCACAGGAAAAAAAAAAATAATAAAATAATAAAAAGCTGCTGGCTGCTTGCTGAGGGGTTGCCAGCTTTGGTAACACAGCCATCTTTTTATAAGGAAAATTAAAATGGAGGAAGCTCTGTGCATATTTAAATAAATCCAAAGTAGGCAGCAGTTCTCTTCTCCATTTCTGCTTTGTTTTAATCCAAGATGCAAATTAATTTTGCTTTAATTCAATCACGACAGAGGCTGAGGATTTTCAAAGCCCGTATTCACGGATGGGTTTTTAAAAGCGTCATTTTTCACATTTTCAGCGTGATCATACATTCTCCCCCCCCTCCTAGATGGTAAAGGGCAAAATGTAGCAATGCAGCAAAATGTGCCTTGTCAAACTGGAAATATTCTTCAGGGAAAAGGTATAAACTCAGAGCAACCTTAAATCGGTAACGTCAGACGGCAATTCATGAATTCTTTCTTATGAGAAGACATTCACAATGCAAAATTCAAGATTTCAGCATTAATTTTCATTTTAAACTGAAAGGCAAGCGCTTTATTAGGAGGCTGCAGCCATCCTTTCAGCATCACACCAGAAGAGAGGCACGTTGTGCTGGGTGTGTGACACAGATGGCAGCCGGGAATCACGGCGGCTGGGCAGCACTCAGGACGTCCTTGGCGATCGCCGGCTCTAACACGCCGCGCCACCGCGGCCAGGATTCCTACAATAAAAGTGCAATCTTGGAGGCTACAATTATTTTCCTTTCTCCACCTGCCTTCGTTAGATGTTATCAGCCTCACTTGGCGTGATGTCACGAGGGTTTCCTGGCGCGCCGTGGGACACGCAGGGCACGGGGAGCAGCTTGTGCTGCATCGCACCCTGCAAGAGGTGATGGGCAGGGAGGGGAGAGCTCACACAGAGCCCACGCAGAGCCCACACAGAGCCCACGAGCAGCCTGCAGCTCCCTGCCTGACCAGGCTGCTGGACCAGCACCCAGCACCACAAAAATCATGCAGCCCCCAGCCCCACAAAAATCATGCCTCGCTGCCCAGGCATGGCTCCAGCCTCCACTCAGCACCATCCGGATGGGACTCCTGCTCAGCTTTGCAGCTAAAAGAACCACACAGAGCAAATGAAGTCGTGAATCCACCTTCTTGTCTCCCTGAATTTGTGATTATAAGAGGTGGAAAGCTGATGCCACCTCCCTTTTACCACGCAGCAGACTGTGCAGACCAAAGATGGGGTGTTATCTGCTCAAGCCCTGCCACCACCATCTCTGCTGTCTTCTCTTGCAGCAACCTGCCTTGCCCTGCCAGTGTCCATGTCACACAGCG
>NW_010286612.1:22840-24069 GCF_000700745.2 Antrostomus carolinensis
GATACAGGCAGAGGTGGGATGTGAAAGATGCTGGCTGCCCAGGAGGGCATCCCACAGTGCCGTGTCATGGGCTTGGGCTTTGGCTCACAGGATCTCCACTAAGTTTCATGCCCACCAAGAAGCACAAAAGCTTTTTTGAAACTCCTAAGAGAAACCCTAGTGATGGAGAACGAGTGGCAGCAAGAATGAAAACCAAGTAAAGAGAAAGCCTGTGGGAGGAGAGGAGAGGAGAGGAGAGGAGAGGAGAGGAGAGCTCAGGAGGGTTGTTCTGGAGTTCAAACACAGTGTTCTCCATTACAGGTCTGGTGGTACCACAGCTGTCACCTGGATTGATATAACCAAGCTCACTTCTCCATGAGCTACAAGGAGAGGAGAGGAGAGCTCTGACCTATCACTCCTCACGGTGACGTCGTTTTGCTGGTCACAAGCACCAGCCACCAACACGTGAGTACGCCCACAGACTCACAGCCAAGCATGTGCTGAAACATTTCTCAGGACCGAGGCCTTTATCTTTACAAGGAAAACACCATAATCAGATGATGACACCAACAACTCGAAGCAACGTTGAATCAGCCGGGTTTTCTATACAACTGCCCCTTTCAGGCAAATAATCCCAAGTGGTGGAGAAACATCTGAAAAAAAAAATGCCTTTGCCTCACAACTGGCTCCACGAAGTACAAAGGGTGGCTGCTGCCTTTTTGCAGAGGCACAAAGCAATTAAATGGCCTCCACAAGGTCACCCAAGCCATCTGCAGCAGAGATGAGGACAGATAAAAAAGACTTTGGGATTCTCATATCTGATCTTGAACCAGAAATCTGTCCCCCTTCATCTCCTCCCAACACCCTTCATCTTGTTCATTTTGCCAGACTTTTTAATCAAGCAACCTTTTCTAAAGGCAGATAGCAGCATTACAGCCCTGCTAAAAGGACTGCCGGGGGGATCAAACCCAGCCCAGACACCCACGGCGCTGTGGGAATCCCCACAGGCCTCCCACACTTCACTGCAATTCACCAGCTGAATGATGCTGGCACCTAAACAAGATGTCCCCTCCCTGGAAGTGTTCTCAACCAGGTTGGATGAGGCTTTGAGCAACCTGGTCTAGTGGAAGGTGTCCCTGCTGCTGGCAGGGGGGTTGGAACTGGATGAGCTTTGAGGTCCCTTCTAACCCAAACCAGTCTGGGATTCTATGTTCTTAATAACACGATATCCTTTTTAAAAACAAGACGGT
>NW_010286612.1:24117-26879 GCF_000700745.2 Antrostomus carolinensis
ACTCCTCCATGGTGGGTTTTTGGGGGGGATTTTTCCTGAGCTTTCCCCCCCCTGCCCTTGATGTCAGGATGCTCTGGAGCGCCACGGCTTCCTCTGAACTGCTTTGCCATTTGCCTGCGGGGAGAAAGCACATGGCTGCCTCTCTGCACAGATCAATGCCTGATGTCATGTGCAAAACCCTCTGTAACGATCCCTTCGTTAAATCGATTTGACAGCAAAGGGTAAAACAAACAGATTGCACGCTAGCAATGAGAAAATACCAACTGCTCTGCCATTAAGCAAACAGAAGTGTTGCTGCTCTGAAGAGCTTGTGCCGGAGCGCCGCGTGGCCCTCAGCTCGGCAATTACGATAATGCCTATCAGCAACATGTGGACGTGTGCTGTTATTTTCATAATTAATAATCATCTCAGCGCCTTTTAAAAAGGAAACAAAGCACTGATAACCTCGCTGTACAGATGGGAGCTCGGGCACACAGAAGAATCCACGTGCATGCACATGAGGATGGACACGGGAGGGGATGCCTGCCCCGACTCGAGGGGGTTTTCCTTTAAAAAGAAGCAAAATCATAGAATCATAGAATGGTTTGGGTTGGAAGGGACCTTAAAGATCATCCAGTTCCAACCCCCCTGCCAGCAGCAGCGACATCAGCAGGGAACGGGCTTTGGGCTCCCTTCTCTCTACCCCAATCTCCAAACACAGGACCATGCAATTAACACCTCCAACTGATGAGAATACTGCAGATAACATAAATAAGATGAAACCCCAACTGAAATTTGTAATACACATGGAGGCATAGCTGACCTTCCCAGCAAGTCACAGAGGTCTAAAACCATCTGGAGGGTTGTGTGAGAAAAAGCCATCCCATCGCGTGGAGCTTTCCTGTTTTGCACGCTCTGAAGTAACTGCAGAAGTCATCTGAACCAAATTAAGTCTCCCAGAAATTGAATCATTCTTTGATTACCAGCAGTCACCCTTTTTCATGTATTTTCTGGTAGAGGGAATCACAGTTTCTTTCCAGCTTTCCAGTCGTGCGTGCACGCGGTAATTTCCTTGATTACCGTTGGGAAAGTTCACTGACAGTTCCCCTCTTGGCTGCCCGCACCGCACCCTCACCGCTCACGTTTCCTCCGCGCCCGTAGTCGCACTATTTGCTTCTCCTTCTCCAGCTGCAGCACGGGGCTGAGCGCTGCCCCAGCACAAGGCTCTGTGAGGGCACGACCATGGGGACATTGGGGACCACTGCGTCCAGTGCTGGGGCCACCAACTGCAGAAGGACGTGGAGCTACTGGAGCCAGTGCAGAGGAGGCCACGAGGATGACGCGAGGGCTGGAGCAGCTCTGCTGTGAGGACAGGCTGAGAGTTGGGGCTGTTCAGCCTGGAGAAGAGAAGGCTCCGGGGAGACCTTCTAGTGGCCTCCCAGTACCTGAAGGGGCTCCAGGAAGGCTGGGGAGGGACTTTGGCCAAGGGCAGGGAGTGACAGAACAAGGGGTGATGGCTTGAAAGTGTCAGAGGGGAGATGGAGCTGAGATGTGAGGAAGAAATTCTTTGGTGTGAGGGTGGTGAGACAGTGTCCCAGGCTGGCCAGAGAAGCTGTGGCTGCTCCTCCCTGGAAGTGTTGAAGGCCAGGCTGGATGAGGCTTTGAGCAACGTGGTCTAGTGGAAGGTGTCCCTGCTGCCGGCAGGGGGGGTGGGGCCGGGTGGACTTTTAGGTCCCTTCCAACCCAAACCAGTCTGGGATTCTATGACCTCTGCAGGCGCACAGGAGGGCGGTGGCATCGGCACCAAGCACATGGCAGCTCCTTCAACCCTCAGCAGCTGCTCCTTCACCCCATCCTAACCAAACCCGCTGTAGGCAAACCTTGCTTGCCTTAATTTTTGTGTAGAAGAAGACGAAAATGAGGCCGGCTTTAGGACAGGATTTGTCAGATTTAGGAGCCCAAGCATGCTGGGAGCGCACTGGCTCCATGGCCACCGTGTGAGATACAGGGTGGAGTCCAGGGCAGCATCCAGGCACACGCAGGACATCTCCCCAGTGCTTCAGTGTGGAAAATCCCACCTTTCTGGCTCTTTATGGAAGAAACAACTCTCTTCCTTTCCTATGCCATAGTCCTGTTGTTATTCCTGTTCCTATTCCCCTTTGGGGTGCACCATAGGAGGTGTTCCTGGTGCTTTACAGGGAGAATAAAGACAGGAGGATGTATCTGCTGCTGATGTAAATCCTTTGAAGTCGATTTATACCAGCTGGGGTTCCCTGAGGCCAAGAGTCCTTATGCAAAGAGGCTCCTTAAAAAAGTTTTAGTCATTTGCAGGAGCTGATGGTAACTGCAAGATAAAAGAGCTGCTGAGATGCTGCGGGGCTCCCAGAACCCAGGGAGAGTGGGGTCCCACCCCACACTTTGATGGAGGAATCTCGGTGCAGATCTCCAGTGTGTAAAAATGTTTATAAACTCTGTTCCCGGCGACCCACCCTTCTGACGCAAACATGACATCCCTCGCTCTTCCACCGCTCCTAGAAATCCCCAGAACAAAAGGATTTGTGGTACCAGGGTTGCTTTCGCCTTTGATTTCCACGCAAAGACAGCTGGGCTGAATTCTCCTCAATTTAATTGCCCAGGTAAATCACTTCAGTTTCAGAGGCGCAATTAAACTTTGGTGTAACTCCATTCATGTCAACAGCTTCTTCTCCAGGGAATAATTGGACACCCAGAACCGGGAGCTGGGAAGAGCTGGTGCTCACCTGCCCGTCTGATGGAGCAGGAAT
>NW_010286612.1:26905-33207 GCF_000700745.2 Antrostomus carolinensis
GGAGGGAAATTACTCATGTGTGTAAACGGCATCCAGGTCAAACAGCAAATGTGTCATGCTTTTGTCTGGACTTCTGGTCACAGAATCACAGAATCAATGTTGGGGGTTGGAAGGGACCTCAAAAGATCACCCAGTCCAATCCGAGTGGTCACTCAAAGGGAAGGGACACGACACTCGTGAGCTACTGCAGATTTTTTTTAAAAAATGAATTACTCATGTGTGTAAACGGCATCCAGGTCAAACAGCAAATGTGTCATGCTTTTGTCTGGACTTCTGGTCACAGAATCACAGAATCAATGTTGGGGGTTGGAAGGGACCTCAAAAGATCACCCAGTCCAATCCGAGTGGTCACTCAAAGGGAAGGGACACGACACTCGTGAGCTACTGCAGATTTTTTTTAAAAAATGAGATTAATCTCATCACCTGTGTTTGAGAAGCTGGATGAAATATCTGTGAATACCTAGCTCTCCCTTCCTGAGATGGATACCATGTTCCTGGATTGCACAGAGACACCTTAACCCTTAGGCAGCCAGAACTCCAGGAGTCAGGATTGTACCTGAGCACAGACACAGGGAGGCTCACAGGGTGCGATCCCGGCACAGCGGTGGGTACCAAACCCAGACACTCCGTGTCACTCCTGAGACAGGCAGGGACACAGATCTCTGGCACATGAGCACCTTGTAACTCTCTGAATGTCATTTTTCATCACTCTGGGTTTTTTTTTCCCAAACTACATTTGGAAAAACTGCTGATTCTGGAGTGCTGGAGCATTTCTTCTGTTGTTTCTTAAAAAGTATGCAAGTTAAAAGAGTTCAAATTCTTCACTGTACAGGAGCAGTAACCTGATCATTTATCTGTGCTTCCCTGATGTTACATCACTCACAGAAAGAACAAATTTGCAGCTGTCCTTGTGACTTCATAATTTCTATTGATTTCCCTTTTGAAGCACTCCCACCAAGGATCACAGAATCACAGAATGTTGGGGATGGGAAGGGACCTCGAAAGATCATCCAGTCCAACCCCCCTGCCAGAGCAGGAACCTAAATGAGATCACACAGGAAGGCGTCCACGTGGGTTTTGATGGGATGGTGAGTTTAAATGTTTAAAGAAAAAAAAAATGAGCCCATTTCACACTAATCAGGACTAAAGGAGAAAGTTTACAGGCACATTTCAGTGCCTGCAGAAAAGCTGAACAGTTGCAGTCAACTATCAGTCATTAAAAAAGTCAGATGCTTTTGCAGCTCTTTCTAGTTCCTGTTTCCTAAAACAATATAGTTTTTAATGCGCTAGGAACTATTTTTAATGAGATACAAAGTACTATTTGTTTTTTTGGGGTTTGGTTTTTTTTGTTTTCTTTTCCCTTCAGCTTATTTTTTAAACCCAAAAGTAAACACACGGTTATGAAATCGCCAATTTCACATCAAAGGAGAGTTGATTTATACATATGTTCAAAGAAAGACTTGAAAGGAGTAACATCATGACCAACTTGTTGGCCTTATGTCATTAGAATAATTTAAAAATCCACAACGTAAATGTTGATAAACAAATAGCATGTTGCCATAAATCAGCATGTGGCTGCTCATGAAAGCAATAAGATATATCTGATGTAGACAGAACAATATTCAGATTTTTTACCCGTAAAGTTTAGCATTTCTGAAAGCAGCAGCAGAACCTCCCTTGGGTGGGACGTATTTACGCAACACGGGGCTTAAAAAGTGATGAGGTGGAACCTGAAGCAGGAGTGTTAGCACTGGTACTGTTTCCAGCTCATTTCCAGACAAATGAGACTTGAAATATGCAAATTGCATTCAAATACCGGAAAGGAAAAAAAAAAAACCAACCTCCCTACAGGATCCTGCCCAAGGAAAACAGTGTGAATTAGCACTGCTTAGAAATGATACTGAATTTCCTTATTAAAAAAGCAGGCTTGGGGCATGTTACTCACTTGCTGGGAATTGGTAAGGGAGAAGAAAAACCCCCTCCACCTGGTACTGGGGAATTGGTAAGGTCATGGAGAAACCACCTCGTTTACCTTCCTGAAAATGAACGTGTCGTGTGTTTATAAGGTGTGCCCGCCTGAGTTTTTGTTGGCACAGGGAGAAAAATGCCTGCCATACCCTGCAGGGCCAAACCTGCTTCCCACCTCCTCAGCCGGGGCATCCTGGGCTGCACCCAGAGCAGCGTGGGCAGCAGGTGGAGGGAGGGGATTCTCCACCTCTGCTCCGCTCTCCTCAGACCCCACCTGGAATACTGCGTCCAGTTCTGGAGCCCCCAGCACAAGAGAGACCTGGAGCAGCTGGAACAAGTCCAGAGGAGGCCACCAGGATGATGCGAGGGCTGGAGCAGCTCTGCTGTGAGGACAGGCTGAGAGAGTTGGGGCTGTTCAGCCTGGAGAAGAGAAGGCTCCGGGGAGATCTTATAGCGGCCTCCCAGTACCTGAAGGGGCTCCAGGAAGGCTGGGGAAGGACTTTTCCTAAGGGCAGTTAATGACAAAACAAGGAGAAATGGGTTTAAGCTGAAAGAGGGGAGGTTTAGATGAGATATTAGGAAGAAGTTCTTCACTGTGAGGGTGGTGAGACACTGGAACAGGTTGCCCAAGGAAGCTGTGGCTGCTCCTCCCTGGAAGTGTTTGTGGCCAGGTTGGATGAGGCTTTGAGCAACCTGGTCTAGTGGAAGGTGTCCCTGCTGCTGGCAGGGGGGTTGGAACTGGATGAGCTTTAAGGTCCCTTCCAACCCAAACCATTCTATGATTCTGATTCCTGCAGCATCTACTGCCGATGGATTCAAGTCTTGGTGTATCCAGCACCTTCGTGTTTGGTACCAAACAGCCCTCAATTTACATTTACATTGGTTTGGATGACATAAAATACCAGGACTGAGAGAGTTGAAGATTTCACACCACGTGGTGTGACAAAGCACATGTTGTGTGCCTCCTCGGGCAGGAAAACCGCGGCAGCACAGTACGGCCCAGTCTGCAGCTTGAACTCAAGCTTTGGGTTCCTTCCAAAGAGGCTCAGGTCAGTTTCTGCTTCATCCAAAATGTTTTTCCTATACTTAAGGATAGGTTTCTCCCAGCCAATTAACACATGCAACTGTTTCTGGAGTTTACATGTCAGCTTATAAGACTTTGCATGGATTTCCTCACTGGGAAGTACCAAACCGCACACAGCGAGAGCTCTCAACCAGAGAGAAGCACAGCAGTGATCCCCTGGGAACGGCACTCTCTCTCCATCATCAAAAACTGCACCTTAGACCATAAAAAAATTGCACTGTGAGGAGGAAGGATCACACAAACGGCAAGTTCCAGGCTGAGGGGTAACTCCTGGGACTCACACCACCTCTTCCAGAGCAGCGTGGTGAGCATTCATACCAGTTTTTCATCCCTGTGCTGCTTTTATTCTTCACTCGAATGAGAGATAAGTCAATAAATCCAGAAACAAGCAAGAAACCACTTGTTCTGTGTGATAGTCCCAGGTTGAAAGCAAAACACAGCACAATTCTAGCTACTGAAAAAGAAACCCAGCTCTATTTCAGCTAAAACCCAGGACATTCTGCAAAATCATTTTTATAAAGTTTTATCAGGTGGAAAAATGTTTGTCGTGTTAACTGCAAAAGGCAAATCAGGAAGAAGAGATGATGAGGACCAGCCCGAGCTGAAGGCTAGGAAGCAAGAGCAAAATTAAAACCTACAGCAGCTTGTTTGTTGACATAAAAGTTGATTAAAGAAAGAACTGATGCAGCTGACAACATCTGTGGCCTGGAGAGCAGATAAAGCTCCAGAAGGTTGCAGATCTCAGACCAAAATCTGTCAGTCACACCCATGCAAACCACACTGCTGAAGCCTCCAGTGCCAAAGGAAGCCAAACGACTACGTAAAGAGAGCCCACAAACCCGAGAGCCTCCCCAGCCGCTCGGCCCTGCCAGGGCAGGCAGGGAGCAGGCAGAGGGCTCTGGGGGGAACCATAAGGAGATGCTGGACATTTGGATGAAATATGCCTGGATTATAGTCTCAATCCTCAGGAAAAAAAAAACCACCACCACCACCAAAAAAACAACAAACAACTGAGAGGAAAAAAGTGTTTGTCATTTAACAAGAGAGCAATGCAATTAAACACAGGATTTTGTTAATCGTATGAAGCAGTAATTTAAATTTAATTTAAATTTGAGTCAGGCTCTGCAACCATCATTTAGGCAAATCCAGCTGGGGTTTCACCTGAGTAGGAGAACAGGCTTTGGAAAAATTCAAATAACTTTGTGCCCTGAGATGACTTTTCCAAGATGCTCAGAAACTCTGGTAACTTTTAATCGATAGAAATCTGTTGGCTTCAGAAAACACAGGATAAAGAGTAGGACCTGGGAGGAAGTCAGTGTAGCTCTACAATACATTTCCCCTCCCAAAAAAAAACTGTGGCAGTTGGGTCCTGCCAAAATACAAATGAGCCTCATGCAAGCACCAAAACCATACAGAATACACTAATTAATGTAAATGTATTCAAATGAAAAATCCTTCTCACATAGAGATAGGCAAATGATTTGCAGAGTAATTTTTACTGTAGCGTTTGCCCAGCTGTGTTAAACCAGCAGCGAGGTGAGGCCCTTCTCGTTTGTTTGCTTTAAACACCGAGCAAAGGCTTTAATCAGAGGAATCTCTCCCTCCAAGAGCTCTGACGGATGAGCCTTCAAACCAGTACATCTCCACAACATGTTCTGGCTTTGATAACACAACATATTTCAATTAAGTTTCACTTAGTGCAAGAAAGCTGGGGAAGGACTTTTCATAAGGGCAGTTAGTGACAGAACAAGGGGAAATGGGTTTAAGCTGAAAGAGGGGAGGTTTAGATGAGATATTAGGAAGAAGTTCTTCACTGTGAGGGTGGTCAGACACTGGAACAGGTTGCCCAAGGAAGTTGTAGATGCCCCCTCCCTGGAAGTGTTGAAGGCCAGGCTGGATGAGGCTTTGAGCAACCTGGTCTAGTGGAAGGTGTCCCTGCTGATGGCAGGGGGGTTGGGACTGGATGATCTTTAAGGTCCCTTCCAACCCAAACCATTCTATGATTCTATGATAAATATTTTGCTCCCCAGCTGCCCCACCGAAAGCATTGCTCTGCACCTGGGTGAAAAACCGAGGAGTTTGGAGTCAGGCTGTAGAAACTGGCCTGGTCCACAAAATCAGGGTTGGGATTAGGACTGCTCCAAGAATGAAATCCTACATTGAAGTCCCTCACAGCCCGCTCCAAGTGATGCTTCTCCGAGATTTCATGCATCTCCAGTATCCTCACCTCACTTCCAGAGAGGTCACTGCTCCGAACAGTTAGTCATTCTCCAGTCCTGCCCTCAAATCATGATTCATTTTGAACCTGCCTCTGAGCTATTATTTATTTAAGCCCCACCCTGATGTGTTATAACGTAGAAGTCTGAGAATGCAGAACTTTAAAACCCATCACATCCTAAACCAAGCAGAAATGTTTAAAGGACATGCTAGAAGGTCCTGGGCACTGTCATGTCCTAGAGGATGACAGCTCCACAGAAAGAAAGGCTCCTGGGAAGATGGATTGGAACCAAAATTCAAACCCTCAAGTCTTCATCTCTGCTGTGGCTACTGAGATGTGGCCCAGAAGCACGTTCGATGTGCGGCTGTGGGATTGCCCTCGTACGGGTTTTTCCCACAACAGTCCAAGAGGATGAGAAATCATCCGCCACTCAAAGTCACTTTGCTCTAGGAGCATCTCCAACAGTGGCACTGGCTCCTCATACTGGACCGGCACTTTGCACAGACAATGGTGCAGCTTGCCAATATTTACTTATTTATTTTTAATTTAATATTTGAATCAGTTTCACTAAGATCTTTGGAAACTGACAGCCTAGAGGGCTCACAAAACCAAACTATTACATTGTTAAATAAGCCCAGGAATGGCCTCACTATTCCACCCCACTCTTGTGACATATTTGATATCCTAAGAATGATTTATTTTAGAGGCCAAAGAGCAAGGATGAAGAATAGGACAGATAAGGAGACCAGCCACCCTAAAAGTCCATTTATGATAGTGATGAGAAGTGATACACAGGGGATGACTCAGATCCAGCTCCCCAAGACTTGAACATCCATGAAAGCTTTGAGGGGGTTCACAGCCTGGGGCAGAGCCACGGTGCAGAGCTGGCTCCTCACCCAGGAGGCTTCACTGGAACCTCATGTTCACCACTCCCAAGTCACCCTCTGGAAAAAACCTGGCTCCCACACCATGTGTAGCTTTGCCTTAAGAAATACAGTGTCCTGACCTCTAGAACAAGGTGCTCCCAGTGGG
>NW_010286613.1:0-26339 GCF_000700745.2 Antrostomus carolinensis
CGTATCCTGGGCTGCATCAAGAGGAGTGGTGCCAGCAGGCTGAGGGAGGTGATGGACCAAGAAAGACATGGACCTGTCAGAAAGAGTCCAGAGGAGGCCACGAGGATGATTCGAGGGCTGGAGCACCTCTCCTATGAGGACAGGCTGAGAGAGTTGGGGCTGTTCAGCCTGGAGAAGAGAAGGCTCTGGGGAGATCTCATAGCTGCCTTCCAATACCTGAAGGGGCCTACAAGAAAGCTGGGGAGGGAGTGATAGAACAAGGGGCAATGGCTTTAAACTGGAAGTGGGGAGGTTTAGATTAGATATTAGGAAGAAGTTTTTCACTGTGAGGGTGGTGAGACACTGGCACAGGTTGCCCAGAGAAGCTGTGGATGCTCCTCCCTGGAAGTGTTTAAGGCCAGGCTGGATGAGGCTTTGAGCAACCTGATCCAGTGGAAGGTGTCCCTGCTGATGGCCCAAAGCATTCTATGATTCTCTGTCAATAACATGCTTCTTTGGGTTAAGTCTTCCAGGTCAAACTCGTTGGTAGTGAAAAATCCAGCATTACAGCAGTGGAGAAGTTTTTGGCTGTCTGTTTTCAGCAGTGTATGCAGAGGCTAGAGAGTGCTAGGAGCGCATTAGAATCGTACAGAGGACCCCAGATTTATTGCATTTGCAAGTGGCCATTCACAGCAACATGCTGGGTAGTGGCTTCTGGGACAGAGGAAGGATTGCCTGATACTTTGAGCCTGCAGAGAAAAGGGAGGAAATCCAAAATCTCCCTAGTGAAACCTTGGATAAAATAGGTGAAAGAGGGGCTTGAACTCTGTAAACTCCATAAGAATTGAAGGCGCTATAGTTTGTGGAAGACAGGAAGGCATTTTTTGTTGCAGATATACAAGATTGTTGAGACAAAAAAATAGCAGCAAGCTGGAAAGATTCAGTATGTGTATTAATGATGTCCCTGAAGAGGAATTCTGCAGTAATCCCATTCTCCTCGTTCAGAAACTTCTTATTTAAGAGTCAGAGCTTCCTGGCAAAGAGGCTGAGATTTTGGAAGGAAGGTACTGACTTCTCAAGCATGGGGTTTTGATGGGAGTCTAAAGGGTTTAGGCCCTTCTCTTTTGATTGCAGCAGTTTAACTACTCTCATAGCCTGATTAATACTCCACCTTGATTTCAAGTGAGGTAATTTGAGTTTGTTCTTAAAGATCAGTTCTGTGTGTGTGGAGGATATTGTCAGAAGCTTGACTAACAATGCAATGCAGCCCACAGATGACAAGCTCATCTGTCAAGCCCAAGATGTTCTGAACAATCAGTCCTCTATCCCTTGAACCAGTTTTCTATTGAATCTTTGTCACTAGAAAATTTTTGCTTGACTTTGACTTGCCTACTGATAATACCACAGTTTTGACTGTTCTACTGTATTATATGTAGTCACAATCCAAACATTTTTATAGTCCAGAGAGAGTGAATAGTTGGTGCTTGTGCAAGGTTTTTGCTTACTGCAGCAAATATTTAGAGAGCAGAAGGTGTTTGAGGTTTGCTATACTTGTCTGAATTTATCTTCTCAAAATAAATGATCGCTAGGCTAGAACAACTGCCTTTTTAGCAAAACATTCCTAAAATGGAATAAATAGTCTGTTTTCCTCACTTGATAATGTATGGGTTTGGTAGAGAGTCAATCTTCAGATACTTTCTGAGAGTAGAAAAAGCAGGTTGTTGTTAATGGTACATTAATGTTATAGAAAAAGAAGTGATATAATTAGTCTTTGGTAGTTTTATTTATACTTTTCTCTCCCTTTTTTGAACCTGATATCCCTCATTTCCAAACCCTTTTATTATGTATTAATGTTTTATTAAAAAAAATAACTTATTTGTTTTCAGTGACTATAGTTGAGGAGTAAGGATAAGTAAACCTTTTTGGTTGACAGTCTTCCAATGTGAATATTCAGAAGTGCTCAATGGTTGCTACACAGAAAAAGGAAATCAAGTGCTCTTACTGATCGGACCTCATAGCTCTAAAACAAGGGACAATTTTTATTGGAAAGCAGTGATTTTTAAAACTCTTTTGTATAAAACAGTTGTCTTGTGGCAATAAATGCTGCAAGCTACCAGTAAGGCCAAATGCTTATTATGATTAAGACAAGGATTACACATATTCTGTATATCTTGCAGAGCATGATTTATAATGGACAATACTTTTTTAAAGAGGTAATTTTTTTCAATATAGTATTTCTTTTTTTCTGTGAAGAAACTCAGACACATGCAGTGGTTCTAAATGGACCAGCACTCCACCACAGTGTGACCATTTTCCCTACTCCCAGCCTCCCATATTTCTGTTTTAATAGTCTACAGAAGTTGAACTGTTCTTCACTTTACATGTCATTTACTTTATGCAGTGAATCGCTCAGAGCAACAAAACTGAAAAGCAATGAGCCGTTCAGATGATTTTTCCTAAAATTAAGACTTCAGTACTGTGCTGCTTGGTTTCTTGTGATAGCAAGTTGAATGCTTTCTGATCAGAACAATAATCTTCAGAACAGGGCATTAAAAGAAAAAGTTAAAAACGTCAGGTACGCCTGCAGATGGTAAAGCAAAGTATTGCCCTTCTTCACACCTAGGAGAATGTGGCTCGCTTCCTTAAGGACTGTTGCAGTTGTTATCCCGCAACGTCCCGTCCGGTCGAGGAGGCACAGAGACAAACACACACCCTGTCTCTGGGCCAATGAGCACTGACACCAATATGAGGATGCTGCAAATGGCGTTTAATGCTGTGCGACACAGTACTATATGGTGTGGGTTCACTATGTCACTTCCGCCTGCTTACATCACAGGCTAAGTGCTATTGGCTACTAGGAGAGAGAGGGGGGTGTCTTACCTTTCCGTACAGCACGATATCTTCCGGCCGCCAGACCCTATCTTACTACAAAGGACAAGGAGACAACTTCCACAGCAGCCTTACTGAAAATGAACTCTGTTGTGTTTTCTGGTTCACTCATACAGAACCTGCTCTTCCTGCCTCTGAAAGTGTGCTTTCATATTAATCAGAAGTTTCAAACCCACGGCATAGAACATAAGACAGGAGATTGGCTTAGTAATTATGCAGTTGGAACTCTATTGCTCCACAGAGCTGCAATTTGAGAGAGCCATTTATGTTACATTGCAGACATCATGGCTTGCAACTAAGCTGACAAAAAGATGAAAGTTCACATTTTCACTTGTCCATAGGGTTGAGTTTCAAGTAATGTGCCCAACACAAGATACATCCTAGTCAAGAGAACTGACAGCATTCAGCAACTTCAGATAAGCAAGCATGTATCGGTACGAGAGCAATTCTGAGTATATTGTCTCAGGCACTGAATCCTGCTTTATTCTTCATAGTAGTATAGGGGAATTATAAGTAATATCAATATGTAGTATTTTCTTTTAACTTTTTTGCATAAGGTAGATTGACTTTTTTTAATACTTTAAGGTTTCATGTGTGCTTTTATTCTAAAACCATAGTCCAATGGGTAATGAAAGTAAAACAAGCTTCTTTACATTTGCCATTACAAGAGATTATTTGACTGCCTCAGGTGCTAGGGATATGTCTTAATGACCAAAAGTCTGTTCCTGTTCTGTGTTCTGACCTGTATGGCTGTAACTTTGAATTCTTTCTACAGAAGCTGTAATAATATTCCTGTAGTTGCTTTAAAGGCAAACCTTCATAAAATGGTTTAAGTCCTGGAAAGACAGGGACTTTTCCCTGTAGTATTGTAGGCTTTATTAGTTAGTTGTCTCCATTGAGAGGCTTTCCAAACTGCCGAACTCCAGTTTTATATTTGTGGAATTTTAAAGAGCAGTCTTGGTTCTTAGTCTTGTCCTGATGTCTGCTATAGCCTAGGTATAGAAGAATATATCAGTGTTCTCTGAAGACTTGAAAAGCATGAAGTGCAAATGGATCATCTCTTTCATCCTGAAAATGGGCAAATCACTAGACCTAGAAGCACGAAGGAATGAGTCTTTTTCTAGTTGTTAAGAGATCAGAAGACAGGTAATTAAATGGTATTTATTTTCATAAACATAATACTCTGAAATAAGTGCAATATTAACAATGCTCTAGTGAAGCAATCAAATGTGAACAAACTTTGCATTACTAATCTCACTGAATTCAGTGGCATGTACTTAATATTTGAATGTGCTTGGGGTATTTGGATGTTTTGACAGCCATTGGAAGCTCTAACATCACTAGGGAAGCCTGACCTTGTCATTTCTCTTCAGATAGTTTGAAACTGGAATACCTTATATAAGATGTTCCCATAATTAACATTTACTATTAAGAAGACCCTTTGATGTTACTGATACCTGTGACCAAAGAGCAACCCATTTTTTTTTTTTTTGTTTGCATATAATATATTTGGGAGAAAGGTAGCTTTTGTGTTTTCAGGTTAGAGTCTGCTCTACTGATGAGTGATGTATGAAATATGCACATGTTTTGATAAATTTGTCAAAGTAATACAGTTTTTCACTTCAGATGTGACTGGAAACAAGCATGTAGAGCTAAATTTTAAATGTTTAATTTATTATAAAACTTTTCCAATTTTGCTAAATCAGCTTTAATTTATTGGATATAATGCAGGTCTCTGAGACTTTGCAATGGTATTAACGTATTGATATAGTGTTTTAAAAGAGAACTGGAGGTGGCTACCTAGCCTTGCAGTTTTAGGAAACGTGCTAGCACCACCTTGGAGTTAGGGAGCAATAGTGTGGAGAAAGTTTAGTGAGTTATTCTGTACATTTTAATGAAATAATCCCACGAGTGAGTTTGTGATTGCTGGATATCTGTAATCAATGAAGGCTTCCAAATGATTCTACAGGGTTCATTTAATCTTTCATGTGCAGAGAGTAGAGATTTTGAAATGCTGAATTTTCTTCTGTTATAGTAATTTACATATTGATGTTGCCCAGCCTTGCTGTGTGTGATTATGTATGCACTGTACATAGATTTGTTGACCTCTGCTGAGCTCCTTGTGAATAACAGGAACAAATCTTTCCAGAATCAGGGCTGTATCTGCAAAGGTAATGCAAAGAATGAAATAAATGAGGGTTAAAGAAATTGCAGTGAAACATGGATGCAGTGGCCAGGAGCTAGTCTTCTTATAATCTGAGTAACACTGAGTTCTTTGAAATAATCAGCGGTTGGCTGGTGGCTAAAACCTGCTTCTTTTGTAAGATAAATTACTTTTTTCTAGGAAGTATTGGTATCTCTTGATCAGTTAATAGAGGAAATGTTAACAGCATCATGCGTCATAGTACTTATATTCACATGTTCCAACTTTGTGATATAAATACTCTGTGATGTAAATTTAAGAGCCATGGATCTGTTTTATTTAGCAGAGCAGGTTGCAAAAAAACCTGGGCTAGTTCAGTTTAAGATAAGGTTAAGGATGTGTAATTTGGAGTCAGTATTTATTAAAAATGAATCTAGAATACATTTTAAATAAATGCATACCTGTGTTCATTTTGTATCCTTGTAGAGGCGATACATTGCTTGATTTATTAGTAGGAAGGTATTTATGTTGATTTTTCTTTTTAATTATTTTCCATATTTCTATTCATGGCTATTTAGCTGTGTGACACAGAAGGATGAATGTACATAGAAGAATGTGCATGTCAGCTGGAGAAATCAATAATTTAATGTGCTTAGCAATATGAGACATCATTCACTGTCACTAGTACCTTTTAAAACATAAGGCTGAAATCTTTGTTTTCATGTTCAAATATAGACCAGATAAACAGCCATCTAAGTGTGTTACCACGTTAGGATGACTTGGCAGGCTTTGTAAAACGCTGAGGATTGGGTATGTTCCCCTTTAGGAAAATGTCCACAGCTCAAGAGTCATAACTGTGATAGAGCTTTGTTGTAACACTTTAAAAAACCAAAACAAACCAAGAAAACCCCCCAAAAAATCAAACAACAAACTAAGTGAGTAGAGCCTCCTGGTGTAGGCTCTGCTCAGTGTTCTGTATCCGCCAAGATGGTAACCGTGATTGATTGAACGTGATGTGTCAAGCCAGGGTCTTGCAGTCTCTTCCATCTTGCTGTCTCTCCCACTGCAAAGAGCAGGAGGGAGTATTTTTGACAGCTCCATTGAAAATGTGTGTGAAGAGCTATATGGCAGGTAAAGCAATAGCAAATGCCATTCCCTTCATCTGTAGCTGCAACTAATGTCTGCAGCAGAATTTGTGATGTTTGTGACAGGTGAGCAGGGTGAGGTCCATAGGAGAGGGGGCAGAATCCAAGTGTAATCACACTGAATGCTAGTGGTGTTTGCACTGGTGTTCTTTCTGCAATTTCTGAATGATAACAGAAGTCAGGGCTGCAGATGTGGGATATAGCTAATGGCAACACGACAGGTTAATACCTAGTGCTGGGGGGGTGAGGACATGCCGGAAAAGAAATCATTGCAATAATATGGATGAATACCTGCGTGGTTTGAACCACGTATTCTTGGTCCTTTTTCTTCTTTATGGACTAAAATACACTGCTCCCTATTACTCTGTTCAGAAACAGCACCTGAAGGAATCCCGCAATAGGTATCACGGGCCTGTGCACAGCAGGTATGTGATAAATGAAGTAAGCTTACCTCAAAAAATGTGACTGTGATTGAAATCCTAAAATGAATACTAAAACTTGACTTCAAGGAACCTGACTGGAGAGAACCCAGGCTTTTGGGGCTTTAATAATAACCCTTCGCTTGCCATGTGCCTCTCAGGATTGTACTGTGGTAGGAAATGTTGCAAAAGCTCCCAACTAGAGATCATAGCATATTGTAAATGGGTTGAGCCCAGGATGCATTTCCCTTATGGAAAGGAGGAAAAAAAATGTGGACAGCTGTATATCTGCATCAGTGTAGAGAGACAGGAACTAATCCATGGGAAACTTAAACTGGAGGAGGCTGTCTGCAGCTGTACAGTGATTCAGCAACAGAGCAGGTCCTTTGTCCCTCATCCTTGCTGGTCGTTAACACAGTCTCCTCTCATCTGTAATGAGTAAAAATGCTGCTGTTGTTCCCCCCCACCCCCCAAATTAACTTTTCATGGGAAGTTGTTAAGGAACTAGGAGAGTATGAAGACATTCTCAATGAGACCAAGGAATTGCTTCAGGCAGGAAGTTATGGCTGGTACTTTTATTTTTCTTGCAGCTTTTTCTTTAAAATATTACATGTCTTAGTCAAAATCATCCTTGCTAAATACTAGAAGGCTTGGTAACAACTATAGATAATAAAAATGATTAAAGTAGACACTATTGAAATAATTCCAACTTTTGTAATGCAAATGTAGCATTAGAGGAAGCATTTCCCCCTCTACTCCGCTCCCGTAAGGCCCCACCTGGAGTACTGTGTCCGGTTCTGGAGCCCCCAACACAAAAAAGACATGGACCAGTTAGAACAAGTCCAGAGGAGGCCACCAGGATGATCCGAGGGCTGGAGCACCTCTCCTATGAGGACAGGCTGAAAGAGTTGGGGCTGTTCAGCCTGGAAAAGAGAAGGCTCCAGGGAGATCTTATAGCGGCCTTCCAATACCTGAAGGGGCCTACAAGAAAGCTGGGGAAGGACTTTTTACAAGGGCAGTTAATGACAGAACAAGGGGGAATGGCTCTAAACTGGAAGAGGTCAGGTTTAGATTAGACATTAGGAAGAAATTCTTCACTGTGAGGGTGGTGAGACACTGGCCCAGGTTGCCCAGAGAAGCTGTGGATGCTCCTCTCTGGAAGTGTTTAAGGCCAGGTTGGATGAAGCTTTGATCAACCTGATCTAGTGGGGGGTGTCCCTGCTGATGGCAGGGGGGTTGGAACTGGATGAGCTTTCAGGTCCCTTCCAACCCAAACTCTTCTATGGTTCTATGTCTATAGAAAGCCTTGAATTTAATATCTAGTGTTTCTTTGAAGAATTGTGTTTTATGTAGAGTAATGCACTCAGGTAAGGTGTCTAAACAATCCAATGTGGCAAAAATTTTTACTTTAATTGTGTGCAGTAATTCTGATTAAAAATTGTACTTTTAAATGTCTGTCGTGCATGTAGAAATGACATGGACTAAAAGCAGTGACAGAATTTTCCCAGGCTCCTGAAACGTTGACATAATCCAGCATGTGTTTAATTTAAAGTGTGAGTATTTCCATAGGTTTACAAGATATCATTTGCATTCTTAAAATTAAGTACCAGCTTAAAGAGTTTGACCCAAGCTAAGATTAAGAGAAATCAGTCTGTGCTGGCACAATTCATTACTCTGTAAACTTTGTCTCTTTTTCCTTTAAATGATGCATTGTGAGTTGTGCACGTAGATTATTTGCGGGAGACTTAAGTACTTACAGTAGCTGAATAGAAGATGGTGGTATACATCTGGGTTTGATAAATGGGCATGAATAAACAAGCATTCAT
Source organism: Antrostomus carolinensis (assembly GCF_000700745.2). Taxonomy (NCBI): domain Eukaryota; kingdom Metazoa; phylum Chordata; class Aves; order Caprimulgiformes; family Caprimulgidae; genus Antrostomus; species Antrostomus carolinensis. The sequence goes on from NW_010286613.1 coordinate 8,402, forward strand.
TCCAAAGTATCTGTTCTCCATAATATTTTTCTGTGAGACTTAAACCATAATATATCTTAAGTTCAAACATTCAAGGGATTCCCAGAAAAACAAACATTACTTCTCTTCCAAATCTTCTCATCACAGAATTGTTTTCCAACACAGCAGATGTTTAACAAAATGACCTAAAGTGTTGTTCTTCACTAGTGATACTTTGCAAACAACAAGGTCCATTTACAGATGTTGTCTTAAACCACTTAATTGACTACAAATCAAACAAAAGAATGCATCTAGTATCCAGGATTTTTTATTAAAATTCAGCCTTTCAGAAAGACTTCTGTGGGGGTATTACATGCTTTTAATAGTATGTAAGAGAATTTCAGATGAGAGAAGGCCTGAAAACAGCGTACGCTTGATTTCAGAGTGTTGTTTCATTTCTATGTGAAGCCAGTAGTGCCCACGAAGGGCGAGGTTCTTTGATTCCTGTACCCAGGCTGCTGGTTCTTGTCACCGTGCTGCCTCCTCCATGGTGCTTGCACAAGTGTTTGTGCATGGGTGTTGTGAACCTGATACTCAGCTGGCAAAATGAACAGTTGTTTTTTAAACCACATCAGGACTTTGATAGTGTTTGCTATGCAGTTTTGCAGCCGCTGTGGCCTTGGACCCCTCACAGGGAAACAAAGCAGTATCATGAAGCCCTGGTGTAGATGGACAGTGTGCTGCGAATCCATTGCCAGGAGCTTACTCAACTCCAAGCACATAAATTTCATCCATGTACTCAGTGTCCCCTCAGAAGACTGAGGAACAGTGGCTGGTGTATCTTGGATTGACACTATAGCATGCTGTGTGCTAACTTTTATGTGCAGACAAAGCTTTAAACTGCTGAGATAGAATAGTTTAAACTTATTTCTCTAATTAGTTTTCTAATTTTCAGTTGAGTTTCAGATTTGACCTACATGAGTTTTTCTAAGGAGGTTTGCATGTGTAAAATCATGTCTGTAATAAAAGACAAGTCAGGAGCCTCATTAACATTAAAACCATGATCACAAGGCAGATTCTCATGTAAAGTTGATATCCAACAGCCCATGCTTAATTTGGTGCCGGTGTTTTTTTTGTGAAATACTCAATGTGATAAGCAAGGCAGAATACACCAAGAAGGTTGGTAGGATTTGTAGTTTGTGGTCTTTAGGAATTCCCTAAATCAATACAGTGTTTTTGAAAATTTCTCTTAGATGTCAAAGCTTAGTTTAAAATTAATTTTCATTTTAATCATGACAGGATAGTTTAAAAATATGTTCTATAACATTTTCCTCAGTGTTTAGAAAATACAAATTTCCAGGTAATAATGAAGTAATTATTTTTAAAGGCACAAGATTTTATGCCACTTTAATGCCTATAATTTTATCCTAGTTACTGCATATTCTTATAAAACATGAACATTTTTATGTGTGGAGGTGAACAAAATACCTACCTTGTAATGCTTTTAGGATCAGGACCTCAATTCTGAATACTGTTGGCTTTGATTATCCCAGGTGGTGGGATAAGATTATAACCCAGATAAAACAGATTATTCAAAACACATGTAGTTTAGGTTGTGAGAACATCCACTGAGGATGTAATGGAGAGAAGAAAGGTCAGTGACACTGTTGCCTGCAGTTCAGAGATCTCTGTGTGTACTAACCTAATAGAGTAAGTCTGGCAGGACGGTGACAAAATAAACGCAGCTGTATTGCTTCCAGACGTGAGCTGTCTTGTGCAGAGTTAACTTGGGTATCATTGTACACCTGGCATGATGAAGCTGCAACTTTGAAAAGCCACCAAAGCATGATTGAAGGCCAATTTTTTTCCTCTGTAGAAGCTTAAAAGCTTTATGGAGGTACCTCATCAACAGTAGCAGGATGAAATATTAAGTTAGTGCTTTGTAATGGTTAATCTTGATTTGCCAGACCATCTGTTTTCTAATTAGATTTTGCAAAACTTAGAAATAATTTAAAGCAATAATTTTAAATTATATATGTGTCAGTTTCTTGAATTCAGCATTTTAAGTCACTTGATGTTAAGTATTCAATTCAGACTAGGGCATGCAGTCACTTGAACTGCAGCGTTTGGTTTGCAAAGCGTCGCTGATTCACATAGAGCACATTGCGTTCTCCTTTACAGCCAGCCTGCAAAGCTGGGAGTGTGTGCGCACAGGCAGTGTGGGAGGGAAACCTGCAGGCGTTTTGTGGAGGAAGTGTAGAGCTGTAGCTTCCCAAATGTAGTATCAGCTGTAGTCATCAGTACATACTGTTATGCAGAACTGTCATTGTTTCTTTCATCTAGAAAATTTTTAAGTCATGACCTTTAGATACCTTTTCTGGGACAAATGCCTGAATTCTTCCAACTTTATGGCCTCGCTGAGAAGAGTTTAGTTCATTTTAGGCCTTTGCTTTTAGCAATGGATGCCTGCCAAAGATATGTTGTGTATGCATGGATTAAATTTAGTGCTGTCTTCATGATTACCTTAGTAAGAAAACATGCTCTAGTTTTGGCAGTTGTTACTCCTGTCCTGTGTTTCAGTCCTCTTCTCTCTCTTTCTGCTTCCATACCTCTGTGAATCTCCTTCATTGTTTTCCCTATTATTTCTCTCCTTGTGACAACTCCAACTTTCAGCCTGTACAGCATCAGCCCACTGTCCTGTGTGTTAAAGAGAGGTGGTTACGTTAATGGTGTCGATAGTAAACACTGTCATGAGCTCCAGCACTACTATTGCAGACCATGAGAAGAGGCATAAAATTCATGTCTTCAAGCTTTTGTGTCAGGCTGTGTGTAGATTTGCTAGTTGCGTGCTCTTCATAGTATTTGCAAGATTGTCCTTTATTGCTGTGAAGGCTGGAAATGATGTAGAAATGGTTAGATATTGGGAAATTAGGATTATGGCATGCAAGCCATATTTATAGGAAGTATATTCTTCTGAAAGAGTTAAAGCTACATTTATAGGAAGAATATTCTTCTGAAAGTTAGAGTTAAGCAGACACCGTTTTTTATGAATTGTCGAAGGTTGCACAGGTGAGATCCTTGTGGAATTATTGTCTTTAATCAATGCATTTATTTCTGTTAAAGATATTATTTGGTGTCAAGTCCTTGATGCCCTCAACCTATCTGGTGTATCCTGTGAACTTACTACATCCTTTGAGCCTCCTTTCAGACACCTTTCAGCGCTGCTTCACGTCCTGGTAACATTCCTGGCTCAAAACATTAACAGCACTTCATCACACTGGTTTTCAGTTTAGTCTGAATAAATACTTAATATCAGTAATACTTCTAAATGATGTTGCAAAGTAATGTGCCGTATCACGTAGTCAAATGTAATAATGTGAACCATGTTGTAGCGTGGAAATGTGCAGCGTGTCACAATGTGGAAAGATCACGTAGCTGCTCATGAGATCACCGCATGCCCTGGGTATACAGCCTACAAGGACGCTATTTCAAATGAGCCATCTGCTGTATTTCCTACATTGTGAATTCTGGCAATGTCCTGACATTTGGGGGGAAAAAAGTCCACCAAAACCAAGAACGGGTGCGTAGTGAGGGAAACAGTGGTGAATTCAGTAATCCGTTTTTCTGTGTTCAGCGTTGAGGTGTACAGATAAGGAGTGTGAGTCATGTCCAGAGATTCCTGAATTTAAAGAGGGAGGTGGTGGGAAAGGGGCATAGTGAAATGGATACCCCCACAAAATACCTGTTTTATACCAGGCTAATGGAGTTTCTGGCCAAAAGCAAAAGTCCCAGCTGGTGCAAATCAGCCTTGCACTGTGGAAATCAGTGTTGCCATGCAGATTTGTTACCACTGTGAATCTGCACCCAAGTTCTAAAGGTACACTCGAATTTTGTCTTGTTTAATTACAGAGAGAAGAGATGAGACTATAATTCATAGTTAGGTGTCATCTTTTCCTAAGCTACAGCTGAATTAATTGTGCATTATTGATGTGATCAGCTCAACTAGGAGAATCGGTTTGTTTATATTACGCTTTAGAAACAGTACAAATGAAAAATATTTTTAAACTGGGCATGCTTCCAATACATTTTATTTAACTGCTTCATTTTTCAAAGTCTCCCCTTTTTCAATCTAAGAATACTATTTTTCTGTCTTTAAAACTTATATTTACAACCTGCTTTAAGTGTGTGTTAAATTGGGGTCTTTATTACTATTTTATGTTGATCTTTCAATGTAAACTCTTAGGAAATCCAGGTTGTGTTTTTAACCCTTTTTCAAGGCTATCAACATACAGTTCTCTAGACGCTTGTAAACGAAACATTCTTATTAAGTAACTTATAACAAATGTTGTAGAACCCTCTAGGTCATTTATTAAAGATTTGCTGTGCTTGTTGATGATGGGAAAGAATGATACAATGCTGAGAAATGTGGAGCAAGGAAATTAAAAGTTTATTGTTTTATGTGGATCTGCTGGAAATGGGTCATGCTGAGGTCTAAGATGTGTTTGAAATGACTGTGAAGCACTCATGGCATGATGAGTTGTTTGTTTTTTTTTTTTTTTCATAATTAATGCTTCATTTTCTCCCCTTTAAGGAGTCTATTATCTATATTAGAGACAGATAAACTATATTAATACAGTAATAAGATTGCATAGGTAAAGTCTGTTAAACTTAAATACAATAATTTAACAGTACTTCACATCTGTGCTGTGTGGTATCAGCTTTACAACATGAACAGGTATAGACGAAGGTCTACCTCAGATCTTTACATTCCTGTTCCTTAGCTGGAGCTACATAACCCTCATCTCTATGCTACTGAATATACTTCTCTGGTATAATCAGTCTGTTTAGGTACTTATTTTTCATATTGGTGTGGAATTGATTCTTCAGGACTCAGTTTGGAGAATTCTGCTGGATACGCTGTCAGGAAACGGATTATTAATCTAAAAAAAGGAACAGGGAAAAGAAGTGAACTCTCCTCTATAGTAGAATAAAGATAACAGTCCCAAGGTCTGTATGTTTATAGTCTGTTCCGAGGGAGTGGTGGGGGGTCATGCCAGCTCCAATAGCTGGGAGGCAGTAGTTGCTGCAGCAGGACCCTTGCTGTGGGCTGGCTGAATGGCTGCCTCACCCAGTGCTGGGCAATTTGGGATTGAACTGTATGCTGAGGAGACTGTATAGTCTTTGAGTTTAGGTACACAATTGCAATTATATTTCTGGATTACAGTCTTGGGAGTTTAGGGTAGTTGACCCTACTTCAATGATGCTACCAAAAAAGATACAGTTTTTCTGAGTCTGACATTCCCATGTTAAATTTACTGAGGACAAGATTCTGTGAAAGGTAAAGTCTATGGGATTAATTATTAAACATTATTTCTTTTTTAAAGGGCCTAAGGGAATCAAGTGCATAGTTCCATTACCCAACTTTAAATAATGCCAACTGAAAAACCTAGACAATACTATTTTCTTAAATTCTCTTGAAGACTTTTAATTCAGTTGCAAAATAGCATTTATTCAAAGGGTTTCCACTCTCCTTTTGCTTGGCACTCACTTTACACACAGCAAGGTCTTCAAATTTGTTCTAATCAACACAACTAGTTTGATAGCAGTAAATGAAACATCTTTGCTATTGTATGCATTTGTACAACTGAAAGCAAGAGAGAAATGTGTTAGTGAATGAAAAAATGGTGACAAGCCCGCTCCAAATGTGTAGAATGGAATGATAAGGTCATGAGGAAATGTGCAGTGAATCTCATTGCCACACTGATAATGCAAGATAAGAAAAAATACAATAGTCCAGTTCCTAGAGTGAAATCACTAGAGAAGGGTTGGATTTGATATGCTTCATTGAGGGGAAGAAAGCAAGATGCAAATGTAAGTGGTGCAATTCAAATGAAAGTTTATTAAATGCTTTAATAAGTTCCTGCATCCCACCATCCAGTGTTGCCAGCTAACTTCTGTTTACAGTTTACAGATGCCATTTCAGTTACTGTGTAATTTGTCAAATCAGTGAATTTTGGTCACTAATGCTCACTGTGTTCCTTAGACTGGTTATCATAGTGTAGTGGACACCAAAGGAGTAGACAAGTCAATGTAGGTAGCATGGTGTTCTCTTTTCAAGTTCAGTCAGCCTCACCTTTGTAAACTATTGCCATCTCCATCTCCAGCTTAACTTTCAAAGACGATGAATTCCATTTTCTTCTCACCTGATTTGTCATGTATACCCTTTGTGAATTTGTGGCACACCTTCATCCAGTGTTACTATGAAAAAGAGAAAATATGAAGTGGGCCTGGTTGAAGGAACATTGCTGGGGTGTTGCCTGCAGTCTGTGTGGCTTGATTTAGATTGGGTTTTTCCTCCCAGTACTGATAATTGGTTCCACTGCAGATGGGAGGGAGGTCCTATTCTTGTACTTCATGGGGTTTGGGGTGTTAAAGACCTGGAATTGGAGAAACTATATGGTCTGAAGGGTTGCCCAGCAGATACCAGTAGGTGATGTGAGGATGCCGACTGTACAGTTTTAAAAACCCGTAGCTGGTAAAGATGATTAAGTGTAGTTGATCTACCTTTCTCAGATATGTTTTGGTGAAAAATTAAAACAAGTAAACATATTTTCAGGTCTCTTTAACATGAGAATCATTTTTCTTTTCATTGTGAAGTTAGAAGTTTGGTCCTCTTCACTGTAGGACCAAAGGGGAAATGAGTGCTCTGAGCCAAAGAATTATCTTCTGTGAAACACTTTGTTTACTCATTAGATGACTTTACTGGTTTCATAAGGAAGTGCCAAAACTTTGAAAAGCCTTTTCTTAAAGTAACTTAGTACAGATTATAAAGGAGAGAGGAAAAAACAAACAAACAAAAACCCAACAACAACAAAACTGATGGAATACTCAAAATAAATGTGGTGGTGTAAGAACACGATATACATCCAATTTAGTATTGGATTAGTCCAGTTAATCCAGTAGTGATTACAAAAGATTATACATTTGTTTGGAACCTTTCATGGATTAACTTGTCCAGTTGAGGTTGATCGAATTAGACATCATTCTTCTGATTGGTCCTTTAGATACATAGCAGATGGCAAATATTCACCTTAATTAGAACATAGCCTTTTATTTACCATTTTAAATTATGGCATCTGAGCTTCTTTAACAGAACACCATGAAAATTATAGAAGGTGTGCAAATTTTATATATTAATGAAGTTTTTTATATACTTGAATAAGAATGAAAGTACTTTTGCGGGAGATGCTTCAGTATTATTTTCCTTCTTTCTTTTTCTTTCAAGGGTACTTAGCAAGTAACTTAGTTCCCTAATTCTTGGTTCCCTGATTTTCTCTAGTCTAGATCTCTAGTGCGAAAAACACACCATCTAATAAAATATATTAATATTTCAGTTTAAAGTGCTTGTAAGTCTCAGTACTTCACAGCACTTTCTCTGGTCTTTTGGGTAATAAGAGATATTTGTTAACTAGTCAAAATATTTGGTTTCTCCCAAACCCAAAGTACTTCTTCAAAATATGTTTCTATATGATTAAAACAAATTAAGCAAATTAAAAAGGACATAGTCTCTGTTGCAAACCAGCATGGTGGATGTGGAGAACAGCACTTGATGTGAATGTCCATGGAACTACTAGTAGAATCAAAGTTATAGTTTTACTTGTGTTTATTATTGTCACTTACTGTTAAGTGATTTAATGACAAACGTTATTGCTTGTCAGGCTCTGCGTGAGCAGTCGAGCCCTGGTATCAGGCTGGCCTCCTCTTTTCTCGCGGGCTGCAGTGTGATGCCCTGTTCTTCCCTTCCCTGGATCACTTGGTGCCCACATGGGCTTGCTCCACCAGATTCTTGGCTTGGTGCAGCCCTGAATTTCTCCGATTTCTCACTCTCTTGCCCTGTGTGGGATATGCAGACCCTTGTCTTTGTTCTTGATTTCGTCATTGCTCAAGACTCTGAGCTTGGCATCCCAGGTAGCAAACTCGGTGGCTAAAATTCCTGAAAATGTCTTTTGTGTTATGTCAGAAGCTGAGAAAGTTGACTGACCAATTTTTTTTGAAATGTGCTTGTTTCTGTGCAAATTTTTATGACCCTAAACGTGTAAGCATTTGGTAGCTTGCTTTGATGTATTGTCTGCTTGCAGTTTTGCAAAGATAATTTCTCTAATGGGACTTCATCATAGCAGCCTAAAAACAAGTCCAAAATAAAAAAAAGTCTGCAATTATATGCCTATTCAACAGCAGCTAACTACTAATGGTACCAGTAAGCATTGTGTACAGGGCCCAATTTTTATTTTCATGACAGTGCATTGACATCCTGGGGCTAATTCCTTAAGTCCTAACTTTGTTTTTACTTAATCTTTAGTCACAAAAGCTTGACTAATTTCATTTGGGAATGAGTGACTAGCTATGCATTAAGTAAAAACTGGCTGAGCACTACTGGGATTAAAACGCTGGGATTAGTAGAGGCTTGTAAATGGCAGTTGTGTCTCATATACTTGGTAATTTTTAAGCTTTTCTCACTTCTGACAGTTCTATAGCGCAGGTGTAGGCTTTTGAATAGTGAATTAAAGGCTTCTGATAACAGACTTCTTGTTTAAGCATTTGGACTCCTGAAACTGCTTCATTGATTCTCCTCTCTTCCCTCCTTCCAGTTTTCTGTGGATCTATACAAAGTATTGCTGTAGACAGATGTGTCTGAGGAGCTTTTATTTAGGCTGTTGTAAGAGGTAGAAATCACGTTGCATTCTAGGAACATGGCTTCTGTGTGGGAGAGATTCACCTGCTTCCAGTGTCTCAGATTTTCTAGAAGAGGGCAGAGGACAGGGTGGAGTCAGCAGTTTACGGTTAGTAAATCTGACCACTGCGTCATTAGGATGATCCAGAGATTGTGACCTGTTTCTGGTTAACATCTGTTAGTCTGGGGGCTTCGCTGGCTGCCTGCTGGACCTCCTGTGTTGTGTAGAGTTTGCGTGTGCCTCACCCTTCCTTCAGGTGCACTTTTCCATTGATGTAGTCCCTATGTCGGTGCCTGTTCTGCCTGAAACTAGCCTATTGTGTTTAGGCTGATATAAGCCAGGCTGGTTTCACTCAAGCAGGGATATATTTCTTATTTCTTATATTCAGAAGAACTAGTGTGGAATTATGACTTTTAAGATTCTTTAATTTGTGATTTGAATGGTCAGTGCTTTAAACCTCATGCATAGCACAAAAGAAGCCAACTGTTTTCACCAAGGAATTTCAACTTGGGGTTTTGTTTTGTTTTTTGCTTGTTTGTTTGTTTGGGTTTTTTTGGGGGGGTGGGTTTTGTGGTTGTTTTTTTTCCCCCATCTGTCAAAGACTGGCTTGGTGACTTTCGGTCCATTATTTAACTCTTTCTTAATTTATACAGAGATGCTTTTGAGAATTTTTAAAATTTTTTTAATTTGTGAATAAGATTTGTGCAGTTTGGTTAGAGCTAGGTGAAGTAAAAGCAAACATCACATAACCAGAGTGCACCATCTTGCCTGTGGCCTTGTGGTCTTCATGAGAAATGCTTAGAGAGGCTTGGAGCATCAAACAGGCGATGTGCAAGTTCCTCAGCACCGTCAGAGTCCAGCTGCAGTCGTCTTCAGCCGCATAGGGCTTACTGAGTACCGGCGGCCATCCTTCCCTGGTAACACAGCACAGCAGGCAAATACCACCCTCATAACTGGAAAGCATTTGTGGTATTTGGGTGGCAGACTTCATGTGGATGAAAAAGTCATTTCCAGAAGTGGGAAAGTGTAGGAGGAGTGATAAATTGCATTAAGGTTTTCTGTCAAAATATTTTTTCAATGAACAGTGGCATTTGAATCAAAATGTGAAAGTGGTGTTTTCTGCTTAAGATGTTAATAAACATCAGTATTTGCAAACCAAAGTAATTTCTGTTGAAAGCTTACAAAATGTTTTGAGCTTTGATTTTTCACTGAGGAGGCAGGACGTGTTAGTGAGAAATTAAAATAAACAAAAAAAAGCCAACACCAACCACTCAATTTTCTAAGGAGGAAAAAAATGAACTGGGATTTTAAAACTGGCTCGGTATCATTTGGGTGGAGAGGGAGAAAGTAACTGATGCTTTTGCAGCTCCTGGTTCATCAGCTAAGGTAAAGTACAAGATTTATGTAGTGACTTTTTCTTTCATTTCAATTTTTTATTCTTTGCTTTCCTTCCTACTTACATCTCAAGTGCTGGGGAGGAAATTAAATCCTGAAATTGAAGTAATAACTGAACAACACTGCATTTGTACAAGACAGACTGTATGACCATAGGGAAAAGAGCCCCAATTGAAATGATGCTGTTTCTAGATTTTTCTCTGATACCGATGATGAATCTTTCATTTTGCACATTTTGTTTTACTCTTTGTTATTATTTTGTGTCAGCAGGTTAATTGCTAGACTGTTGGTAGGAAAATGTCTCACCTATCACAAAATTGGTGGTAGGGGAATAGGGATGCAGAAAAAATAAAGGAAAGCTCAGAGTACTGTTCCATATCTATAGGGTAGCTAATTCCAGTGAAATTACACCAGTTTTTCAAGCATTTAAGGAGAAATTGACCTCATGTTTTCTATCTTAAGCGTATACTGTAGGAGTCCAAATCATGGAGTTGCTCACAAATGTGTTCAGTGTGTGCACACATGTAGTCAGTTTGGGTTCAGTAAGGCTAACTGTAGATAAATAGTTTAAGTAATTCTTAATGACTTAATTTCTTGATTGCTTAATTAAGATGGCTTTTTATGTTACAGTTTGGGACTAATATAGATATCTGTTTACAATAAGTGAATATTGTTAACTCATCACTTCTTCATTAACTCTGTGCCTAAGACCAACAGTCAACATAGAGTATAAGGGATTTTGCTACGTACTAGAGGGGACCTGAGCTAAGAGATGAAAAATGTGTTTTACCCAGGTTTTAAAGAAATGGAAGCTCTGACCTTAAGGTATAACTATGTATCAAAGGAAATACAAGATGATAGTGGAAATCTGTAGGTAAATCAATAATAGAGTTGTGTATGACTGCATGATGTGGAAACACTTCTGCAGGCGAAAGGTTTTGCATTCTACCGACACAGATAACAAACACCTCATAAAACGCCAGCTGATACTCACTGTGACCAGATAAGAATTTGATACTTGCCCTCAAAATCTCTCTTTCCTTACGTGGTATTGGAATTGTGTTTCAAGTCAATCAAGTACAGATGTGGCTGTACTAATAGGAATCTTTGGAAGTGCTCCACTAGTGATATCTGCTCTTCTGGTGTATTTGCTTGACTCTGGATAACATGAAAGGATTTGTGAGCTTGTACCTGTATAAGAGTATGCTCATTGAAGAGGCAATTAGATGATGATTAGTTGATTGCAGATGATGGTTTATTCCATTGTAATTCTTGCTTTTTAAAAAAATGTCTTCTGTATAGTAGTTCATATTTTGCTGCTGTTTTCTTATTCTTGAAAAAAACCTCTTTTGTCATCAGCAGCAAAAAATTGTGTTACCAGGTTTTTCTTACTGTTCACTATCCCTGATATTTCTGAAAGGGTCAAAAGTTTCAAGCTTGTGTTAAAGCTCATTTTTGTGAGCTCCCTTCACACTGTTCTTGTACTGTCCTGGTGCTATTTAGGAGCTCACATGATAGAAAACCATATTAATCCCAGGGCTACTGCCTTATTTTTATGGTATTGTGGGAGAAGATGAGTTTAGTTCTGTGTTTTTTGAATGAAGATTTCAAGAAATGCCTCAGGAAAAAGAAATATTGTTATACTCTTTAAAGATGTTGCTATTTTTTTATTCCCAAAGCTAGTTTTGGTTTCTTACCAATTCCTGAGAATGATGATGTTGTTTGAACTCTGGGGCTGAACTCCAAGCTGACAGTTCTGTGTTTCTGTGTCTGGAAACAAATGTCCTGTTCCTGGAGTCCTGAATATTTTGGGAAATGTCATTTATTAAGAATGTCCAGGCCAGTTGCAGAGCAACGACTTTAGAAACGTCTAATGCTTCTTGGAGTTTTAGCACTTCTGCTCAGCGGAACGGCACTAAGGGCAGTGTCTCCTACAAGTGTTGGATTATTGCACCCAGCATAGCTGTATAGCATGCTGCACGTGTGTAGGAGCTCTGAGTTGCAATACTTCTGTGCTCCTTAGCAAGTGGAGGAAAGCCTGCTAGTTCTACCAGATGGGTGGAGGGGAAAAAAAAAAAAATCTGGACAAATCTATAACTCTTAAACTCAGATCTCTAAGAAAGAGGAGGAGGAAATGTTTAGAGAAACATAGATTAAATGATACTGCAGCATCTGATTTCAATAATCTTTGAACTGGGCACTTCAAGAAAGTTGAAACTGGGTTCTTTTGCTGTTTTTTTATAAACATGTATTCAGCAGCTGGTCTATCTGCAGAAAAAGGGGAACGAGGAAGTTACCAACCTGACAGGAAAGGTTTAGACTGATGTTCCTTTCTGCAAAGCAATTCCTGACAGAAGGGAGACAAGGTCATGGTGGAAAGCAGCTAGAAAGGCATACAGAAAGAAACACAGCTCTTTACTACACTCTCTTGGACACCCTACTTCTCCCTGCCCCTTGTACATTCACAGGCTTAAGTGCTCTTGATTTTCCTGAAAGCAATTATGTTTGGGCAATATTTAAGATCGCGAAAGTACTGTGCAGTTTGTATGTTGGAAGTATGATAAATGTGTAGGCTGATGGCTATGTAAAACCATAGCAGTAATATGTATTATAGTGTAAGGTTTTTTATTGTATGAATTCCAGTATTTAATTTAATTATTTAATTGCATATTATTAAGCCAACAAGTCATTAAAAACTTTAACTGCAGAAGTTGATTTTTCTAAGCCACCTAAGGGAATGTTTCCAGTGGCTTTTGTTTTAGATGTCCATTCCGAAATTTCTGATGCATTCTTGAGAAATTTATCCTGGGTGTTCAAGATATATCTTACAGAATATGTGGCTGTAGGTGCTGGTGTGTTGTGACTGTACGGAGTGCTGGTGTTACTCTGCACTTATTGAAGTGCTCCTGCCCAGTAGCTGTTGGAGCTGTTAATCTGGGAAGCCGCTGCCTCCGTTGTTTCCCCTTCAGGCCTGCCAAGGGCTTCTGTGGCGCTGTTCCATGTGAGCCAGGCTGTATCTAGGACTTTGGTAGCTGTGATAGTCTTTCAGCAGAAGAACCTTCCTTTTTACAGTGCAATGTGCGAAATCTTTATTAATCACTGTAGAACTTTTTCATGCTTGTGTTTAGCAGGCAACTATATTGGTTTCTTCTGTGAACAGCACAAAGTATAGAAAAAATAGATTTTTTTTTTTTTTTTCCAGAGGTAGCTAGAAACAGAGTAGGAAAACAGACAGGATTTCACCAGTCTGCATCTTTATCTTTGATATAACTGTGCTGCCCTTCCCTCCTACATTATAATGTATATGTGGGACTGAAATAGGCAGTACCACTTAGTATTTTTAACAAGAACCAATATTTTTGTCTTTGTTCAATAGATTACTGAAGATCTATCAGATGTTATTCATTAATGTTAAAAAAATACTATAATGTTGATATAAAATGGGATTTTACTGTTTCCTTGCATCTTGAAGACCCTTATTTCAAACTTTTTGCATGATTTAGTCATTTAATGTGCTGATCAAGGTATTCTAAATTCCTTTCAAAAGCAAATGTACATTTAAAAGACAGAATGGTAAATTACCTTTATATTTACAAGTTTCATGCAAAATACTTAATCCCCATTTAGTGAATTTCAGTCTGTTTGCAGCTGTATATTTCACTTGGGTAAGCACCATGAATTTAGAATTTAACTTTTTTTGTATTTATAATTCTGCATTATTCAGTAGCTAAACACAAAGGAATGTGAAATAACAAAATTGAGAGATGAATGTTTCAAGGAAAAGCAAGATGGGAACAGTGTTAAGATGTTTTTGTTCTGCTAGGAAAGACTGGAGGAAGCTATATGGCAGTAAGAAGAATGGTCTTGGGATAGGGATTAATAGAATTAAGAAAGCTGTTCCAAAATGTGACTGCAACAGAAATGAAAGTCATTCTGTAGTATAAGGAGATAGGGAGTTAGAGTGGGAAAGAGCATGATGAATGGTCTGGAAGAGTGGAGGAGATTAATTCATAGAGGCTGAAGGAGGCAAATCCATGGAGGATACTGAAGATGTGAGAGGGATGATATATGGCAATTTACTTTTATCATTAATCTGTGGATAATGTGTTTATTGATTGAAAAAGACCCCTGAAACCATGCAGTGGAACATCTCATTGGGGGACAGATTTTAATACTCTTAGTTGGAGAAGGACTTTACTCTCTGAGCTGCCACACCGAAAAGAACAGGATGATTTTTGTAGCAAGGGAATCAGTCTGTAATTAACTTTTGCTTTGTTTTGTCAGGTTGGTTGAAATGGGAAACAAGTTCTGTATGCTCAAGTACTACAGGCTGAGATGTATGCCAGCAGTTCAGGGAGTAGAAAGCTTTTAGAAAAGTTTTATTTGTCACTTATATGCAAACCTCCAGGATCTCAATGGCAAGTCTTGCTGAAGAATGTTAATAAACAGTATTTCCAAAGATGCTACGGCTCTTTCAGAGTTTTACTGTTGCACTCTTGCACAAATATATGTAGCTAATACAACCCACTGCTTCTCCGTGTGATAGAGGCAGGCTTTTTAGATGCTACTGCTATATTTGATTCAGAGATCCTAGTATTACTTGTCGACCTTAATTGCTTCAGTGAGCTGAAGGCTGGGTCTGGTTTATGTAGCCTTGAATTCAAATGTGCAAGTTGTCTCATACTCACAGTAGAGTTTTACAGTTGAAGTTCAGCCTAGATTATATAGAGACTGAAAAACATAAAGACCGATGTGCTTGGGGTCCCTTCTTGATTACTAGAACAATGTGAACCCTGTTTAAGTATATGGCTGTGATTAAGTATAGAAATGAAAATCTTAGTTTAGGCATAGTAGCTACTCAAGCACACAACAATCTGTCTCTGCAAATAGGAATAGCACCACATGAGAAAAGGAGCAGAAAGGCAAGTGAATCCATATGCTTAAACAGAAAGTTCAGGAGGTTATTTGAGCAAAAGAAATAGCTGTCAGAAACTGGAAATCCAACACTAGTGAATCATAGAAACAGAGGCACAGTCCAGAATGGGGAGTGTGAGAAGGAAACTGAAGAGCCTGAAATGGAATTTGAAGAGCAAAGAGTCAAAGACATAAAAACAAACAACAAAAAATTCTTGTGGTATATTAAAGACAGGAAAGACTGAGAGATTGGGCAGGTCCCCTGGGCATGTTGCTCTGTACACTGGAGCTGTCAGCTGCAGGGCTTCGTATAGCTTTATGTGAAGCATCTGATGATAACTATTTTGTTAAACTATCAGGCTTTGGACTGGATCAATCTCTAGTTTTTCCTCTATGGCAGTTCCTTCATGATTACTGCTTTCTGTCCCAAAGGTCCATACCAACCAGTATCCAAAAATAAATTCTGAATGTTCCCTGGATATTTCTGTGATAATTTAGCAGCTTTCAGCTAAATCAAATACCAGGTTTTGAGGACCAGTGGGTATACACTTCTGCATACCTCAAGGTCCCATTGTAATATCAGGCCTTTTGTCTCTAGGAAGATGTAGATGGATGTTTGTCTTGGCCAGTGTGACAGACTGCTTGATTTATTGTACTGTATCTGAATAGTGTAATAAGGATTGGCAAATTAATGCTCAGATACTGTAGAGAAATTCATATTCCTGAACCTGCTATATAGAACCAGCATTACCTAAAATATATTAAACAACTCCAAATTTCGTAAGGCTTGTAAATACTGATTTGTTCTGTTTAGTTCAGAATCAGATTAAGGGCTACTGTGAAGTTCTCTTTTGCCATGCTGAACTCTCTGCTTCCGTTGTCATGTTGAAATTCCCCAAGTAGCAAATCTCCTACACCTGATATCCAAGGAGAAGACTGAAAACCAGTCCTCAAGGTCCTCTAAATTTGAAAATCCCTTCATCTGATGCCACTTTCATTTTAATAGCTTGTGTCTCTTGCTGTCTTAATCTTTGCTAAATTACTCTTTGATGTGTTCTTTCTAGCTGTGCCCCACTAAATTACAGCGCAGGCTCTTCAGAATCAGTGAATTTGTATTTCAGGAATGCTTTGACAGTCTCTTGAATTGGGAAGCTCTTGGTTCTTACAGGGCTTCCCTCCATTAGGATGGGAAAGTTTTCTTCAAACATTTCAATTTAAAAGCTGCCTGTAGCAGGACATCTGTTCTTAATTTGTCTGATAATGAAACCTGTGTTTCTGTTGTGTGAGGGTTAAGAAATCAAAAAGGGAGGTGCTTAGGGCAGATGCCTCCTGTTCAGGGCAGAGCTCCCTTCTCTGGCCTCCTGCGGGAGTCGTGTGGCCAGGGCAGCGCTGGGGAAAGGAAGAGTAGCAATGGAGCCTGATTAGAATTTTTAAAGTCAGTTTTCTGGCTTGAATAAATTTTCTTAGAGTTATTCCCATTCCTTACTTGCTTCAGTAACATCTCCCCTCCTTTAATCTTTGTTCTGGGTGAGACATGTCTGTAGGAAAAATGCTTTCCCAATGACATCTAAGTTGTAGCGGCTATTTTAGATGGTTGGCAGGGTTAGACTATGGACCCTGTTTCCACTCGTACCGCTGCCCAGAACTTGCAGTAGGTTGTGGTGTTAGATGAGATGTGTAGTAGGTCTTCCAGTAAAAAGGTATTTAACATAAATTTGTAAGGGAATTTGCAGGTAGCTACAAATAATGTCTCTGCACTAAAAGTGGTGAAATGTGCCAAACTGCAGTGATCATGATGTCCTAAACCTGAGATGTTCAGGCATTGAGAGAAGTGGCACAGGCAGGCCAGGGAATGCTGTTGCAGATGGTGAAATGGAGTGGGTAAGCAAAGAAAAAAAAAGTTTCAGGTTGTGGTATTTCCACAAGATTGGAAAGTTTTTGGTCAAGGCAGAATGTTGGTTCAAAGCTATGCCAGAGGAGGTTCAGACTGGACCTTAGAAAGCATTTCTTTGCTGAGGGGGTAGTCAAACACTGGAACAGGCTTCCTAGAGAGGTGGTTGGTGCCCCAAGCCCATCAGTGTTTAAGAGGCATTTGGACAATGCCCTTAGTATGCTTTAATGTGGTCAGCTCTGAAGTGATCAGGCAGTTGGACTAGATAGATGATAATTATAGGTCCCCTCCAACTGAAGAAGTCTATTCGCAAGGAGCTGCTTTATAGCCTTAGAATAGATTAAGCCAACATTTTTTTTCCTTAATCTTATGAAGAGTGTCATTATACAAGATTGATCTGAAAGACAAGAGAAAACTCTTCAACAATTTGACATTTGTGGAATGAGAAGGCAGGAGGTTTGTCAGAGGAACTGAAATGGCCTTACAGAATGCAAATGATTCTGCAAAGTTTAAAGCCCTGTTTTACAAATCCGCTTTCTTGGCAGAAAACTTAAGTGTGCACTGAAGTTTTGTGGGGATTTTGTGGATTAAGAGCTGTATTGCAGAAAGAGGATAAACTTTGTATGCCAAAATGCTTTTTTGAACTGGGTCTAATGTAGCAAATATGTTTTTATTCAGAGCCCAGAATTTCTTAAGCTTTATCTGTTACCCTCTCATTTTCAGTCTGCCAATAATTTCCTTATTTGGTTGGGCAGTTGTTCCTCTCTTGGTTTCTTTCAATGCTTCTGAAGGGATTGATCCCATTACAGGGTTATACAGATAAAGTTTCATGCTAAAAGGTCTTTCTTAAAATAAGCAATCAGTTCTGTGGCTTCAGAGAGTAGAATTTTCACAGTGGGAGGTGTCTATTAAAGTGAATTTAAAGATCTAGAAGAAGTAGTGGAGAACTTAGTCATGAAAATGGCTAAATCTTGTAATTTCTCCTGAAACAAAAACCAATGAAATTGCCATCAGAATATTTCATAGCAATGATTCCTGCCCCTCCCCC
>NW_010286613.1:26351-43354 GCF_000700745.2 Antrostomus carolinensis
CCCCCCATTTTTAAACTTCACATTTACTTTTTTGATTTGACTGGGCTAAAAATAAGATACCTAAATGACTAGAGTACAAAATTGATTTATTTTTATTGATTCTGTATGACCTTGAAATGAAGATAAGCATTTTAAGAAGATAAATTCTTCATAGACTATCTTTTAGTGAAGCATCTGTTTGCTCCTCTCATGTTAAGTGTTTTTAATGTAATATGAATTCTAGTCTTATATAATACTAGTTAGGACAGAACTGAGTGATGAAAACTGGCTGAGTTTGTAGGATAGAAGAGCAAGGGACCGTACTGTGGAACTCTCTCTACTTACTGTTGAGAATTAAACTTTTTGTCTTATGAGAAAGAAAGAGTAACTAATGAATGTCGGTGTGTTAAAAATAAATAAATAAATCCACTGCATATTTGAAATAGTTTTATGGTGCTCTTATATCCAAGATGGGTCCTGTCAGAGCTTTGAAGTTTGGACTTCGTGTCTGGGTAATTTTCTGACTGAAGAAAGCAAGTTGGCAATAAGATATACTCCATGAGTCTGTTTGGATGTGTGGAGACAGTTGCACAGGGGTAATGGATGGCAAAGTAAAATGCAATTTATAGCTGCCCCTTACAGCCACAGAAGTCATCTGTCATGGACTGGTCCCTCTGCAGCAGAGATGCTTGTGTCTCAAATGCATTCCCGTTTTCTTCAGTTTAGACAGCTCCTCAGACTTTTTGCATGCTAGAACACTTAGTAGTATTAGACAGGTTGTTCATGATTGGCATGTGATAGAAGCTAAATATTTTTCTTACATGTGTCCAGTGTTTCCTTGTAGTGTATATTAGGCTTTACAATTCAACCTCTCTTAACCTGTCAACCTCTTCATTTATTAATATTTTCAATTTTCTGTTTCATTGTGCCATTGTTCTGTAATGCTGCTTGCATTTGTGAGACTTCATCTTTCCTAAAAGACCTTACTGGCTTAATTGGAGCTTGTTAAGGCTTATGATATCATTTATGTAGATCAGTTTTGGTGCTTTAGTTCTGAATATGGGTTTGCTAAATGCCCTGCAACTGGAAGCTCTGAATTGTAATTAAAGACAACATTCTATTGCTGCAGTCAATCTTGATTCACTGCTTCATGTTGGAAGTCTGCTGTAGCATGATGGCTAATTTACTTTCATTATCAGGTTGATTTATTTTTTGTTAAGTTGTTGAGTAAAAGATCACAAAACTTTGAACAAAACTATTAAAGCTGCATAAATATGAGAGATTTTAACAACCACATATTAAAATTTCAGTATGACAGATGTATATAATAGATACTTTGACCCTCAGTTCAAAAGTATAGTATTTCTGTAGTTGGCTGCTATCACTAATGACCCATGTTTAACCAAAGCAAACTAAATATACATTGTAATGTACCAAATACCTGTAAGCACTAGAGGAGGCGATACAGTGGTGAATTCAATAATACAACATGAGAAAGTAGGAGAAGAAAATTATAATGCATTCCCACAAAAATCTACCCTTTGTCTCTGTTTGGGCCTGCACTCAGTGACAGAATTGAGAACATCAGTGGTCCTCAGCAGGTAAAGCTTATGCTTAAATACCTTCATGAATCAGGGCCCAAGTTGAAAATATGTGTTTTGGATATAAAAATTTAAAGGACTGCTCCTTCTTGTGGGAAGGCACTGAAGGAAGCAAAAAGGATCTGCAAGGGTTCTAACATACTAGTGAGAAAAAGTGCCAGAAAAATGGACAAAATCAGTTGCACGAACCTTTCTCGTACAGGAATAAGCAGGTACTGCAGAGAGGGGAAGCCCTCTGAGCTCAGAGAATGGTTCTTTTAGTGCATATAATGCATTTCTGTCACTTTTTGTAAGTGAGGTCACATGAGCAGCTTACTGAAGTGGAGACTTAACGTGGCATCTTGTCCTCTTTGAGCTATCTCAAGAAGCCCTTGTTAACAAAATGAACATCAGCTCTTTAAGATAACCCATCAATCAAAATCACAAGTAGACTTTTTGTAGCAGACCTTGAAGGTCAGCAAGCCCCAAGGGGGAATAGTTGCTCACTTGTAACAACATTGCAAGTCTCTAGAAATTCAAAGTTCAGGACTATTTGTGGGAGCTTCTTAAGTCCTCACATCACTTATGCTGGTCCTTGGATCACTTAGATCCAAGCCATAAAGCTTTACACAGAGGAACTTGAACAAAACAGGCCTATGAATTCTTCAGCCCCTTTTTTTTTTTCTTTTTCTTTTTTTTAACCTATCCTTGTTCTCTGTTCCAGAATTCCTCTGCTGCTGTTACTCATGTAAAAGAATTATATCCTGAACTGTGATCTGACCACTAATAGACTTAGGCAGTGAATAAGCAAGCATGGGGTTTCAGTTTCTTCTTAAGTTTAAGCAAATTCTGTCATCCTGTGAAGCCCTGCTCATCTTGGAAGGTGTCTGGATATTTGTGGCAACATTGAAATATGGTATCATGGTAACTTTATTTTGATCAAGGACTGCAGAGTTTTTTGCACCTAAGAAGTTTCATTACGTTGGCCTTTGGTCGTTCTGGTGCAGCTGGGACTTATCCTGGAAAATCTTTGTAGTCAATGTGATTGGAAAAACTTACCTTCAGGTATTTTCATTTCTAAGGAAGAAATTTCAGAAGGAAAATAGGTGTGTTGATTTATTAGTGCTAATGGACTTTATGTGCTTTCCCATAGGAATAATGAGCTAGTTCCCCAGAAACATCTGGCCAGCTATCAAATCACCAACATCTGTACTGCTGCCACTGCTGACCCATATGTTGAACACATGCCAGTCACTTTACTTAAAGGAGTTTGGAGGATAAATTGAGAAGCTCTTCACTATAAAGAAAATTTTTTTCTGTTTTTATAGGATTATTTTAACTATTGTTCTACCTTTAATTTTACCATCAAGAGAGGCTTTATAAGCATTTAGTGAAATTTTAAAATGAAGTGAAATTTTAAATAGTAACACCAAGAATATTTTCCTAAAGTTATAGTGATTTGGATTCAATGTCTGTTGAAATCAGTCATAGAAATCTTCTACCAGTTTTCTTCTGTAGTCTAGTGAAATTCTTTGTTCTGACTGTAAAGGAAGTCCATGAACAAAGTCAGTTTCTTCAAGCAAACTTGTCCTTTCCATTATATTATGGTTTTATGATATCAAATATGATTGCAAAATAATCTACAAGAATAGACAGACAAAGATAGATGTTGCAGGAAAAGTTTTTGTTTTTTGAGCGTTCCTTGCCTGTATCTTTATCCAAGGCCAATACCTTTGCCTTTAATCTAGATGACTCTTTTTTTGGCACACTATGGAAGAGCCCAATGGCTCTTACCCTGTGGACCATACACGAACCATTTAGTGGCCTGCAGCTGAAATTTGTGTGAGGATACTGCATCTGGTATGTCAGTAGTTCTGGTGGATAGGAGTCGTAAAAGTATCTGAAAAACACAAAAGCCACTGAATTGAACCCTTTGCAGAAGATTACTTGTATGAAAGCCTGTACCTGCACCAAGACTTAGCTATTGGACTTTTCTGTTTTCCTTAGTTTACGTTGCAATGCTTCCGTATGTAGACTAGCCTGAGAAAGAAGATTGGGTAAAGTTAGTAGGTTCACAGTACTGAGAAACAAAATTGATGTTACCTAATCAAGAATCAGAAGAAATAGCTGAAATGTTTTGTGGCTGCTACTTTTGAACAAATTAGAAAGACACAGTGATTGTGAATACTGCCATTTGGTGTCTGACTGCCCTTGTGGGTAATGATCCTGTTCCCTCTTGCAGCTGAGGGCTGAAAGCTTGATGTGTGGGCACATGGGGCACAGTTCTTGAGCCAACTGGCACTTCTGGGTTAGAGAGTCTTCATTATTGAACATACAGGACTGCATTATTGCTTCTCTACATAAAGACAGTTTTCTTTGTTTGAAAGTTGTTGATAAATATAGATTTAATCTAGATTTTATAAAGGAGGATTTTCAAGTCTTATTTGTGACCTTAACTCTTTAATGGGACTCAGACTTAATTTCTTGTATTTCTAAACAAATAAAGTGTCTAAACAAAAAAGAAAGAACCCGTGAAAAACAAACCCCTTCCCTCAAATGTCATCTTTGTTAAGCTAATGCTGTCTTTTAGCTGTTATTCTCTTAGATTTTTAGAAACAAATCATAATGGACCACCTAACTAATTCATCTGGAAATCATGAAGTAGTTCATGACCTTCTGAAACAAACGTATTAGTTTTCCTACTGCCAGTTGAACCCCTTAATCAGAAGGTCAAGGAAATTATCTCTCGAGACTCCTGTCTGATTGCTTTTCTGTTAATGAAAGGATTCCCAGAAGAATGAAAATACTTTTACATCTTCCTACTTTCTCTTGATTGACTCAAAAGAGAGATTTTTGGTGGTTTGTAAATAATGCAAGTCTTAAACTATTTTGTACTTTCCTTTCCTTATAGTATTTAATACACCAGAGGTACACAAATAAAATATCTCAGTTTCTTCTACGTCCCACAGTTACAGGCAACTTTGAAGTGTGTCCCTGCCAGGAAATGTGAACATGCAGTGCAGCAATGTACCAGAGACAAACTTTAGAGTGTACTCAGTACTCTGGACACATCTGGATTCTAAAGATACGTTTTATATGTTATACTTCTCCATAGGTAACATCCCAGTGCTCAGTGCCATATGGGTCATCATCAGTGCCACTGTGTAAGTCAAGCAACAGAGAGGTCTGTAGCATTTTTGGCAAGCCCCACTTGCTTGCTCTCCAAGCCCAGTTAAGTGAAATGTACAGTGCACTTGAGCTCCAGCAGACCACCAACATAAGTGCCCTTTCTTTAAGGATGACATCTGTTCCTCTCCAGTAGTAATACCTGGCACTGTGCAGAGTTGGCACAGCTTTTACTTTCTCTATGGTTTGCATTTGCCGGAAGGCTGCAGGAACAATTTTTGACCATTTTTCCCTAATATTTTTTGGACAGTCTCTCTCCTCAAGCAATGTAAACCAGCAATATCTGTATATAGACACATTTTACTTGTGCATTAGCTGTGTCCCCACCTAATTGCATTTTGGACTTTCTGGTTTTCATATGGCAGTGGTCCACAGTTACTATGACTTGCTTGCTCTTGAATCCTTGATTGTACATGTCCTATACATGTTGTCATTTAAGTATTGTCCTCAGGTAAGAGGTTTTTTTACTCTGTGTAGACCTAAAGTGTTCAGAGTGCTATGACAAATGACACACTGCCTCTGGCTCTCAAGCCAACCCCTACTGTGTTCATGAATGTGCAGAGATTCTTCCACAAGTCTGTTTTGGTTTTGGAAACAACACTATATGTGCTAAATATCTCATTCCAAAAGTACTTGTGATAAAAGTAGTCTGGGAAATCCAAGGAAGAATGATACCCTTTTATTCTGTCCAGCAGTCTGTGGGAAGAGATTACCTGATAGACTGAATCCTAGAGACTGCAATAAGGGTATTATCTTTGCTTATAAACTAGCCCTGTGCTAGCATGGGTAGTGCAGTCATTCATAGCATTGAGAGACTTCTCACACCTGTGGAAAGGTGATTGCTACGGAAACCCAGAAACGATGAGGTCGTTGTTCTGCACCATCGCCCAGTGACAGCAGCATTTTTGCATGTCAGTGTTTATTAACATGTTAGAGTTACCAGGAATGATTATCTTCCTGGCTGTCTTCAGACATATGCGTGCCCTAACGGTACCTCGAGCTCCATCTTTCACTGTCTATTCTTTTAACAACCATGTGAGTTTTGAGAAGTGCACAGTTACAGTTTAATAACCAAACTGTTATGTACTAAAAATTAGTAGAAGAAAGTGTGCAAGACTTTGGCACTGGAGATTCTGCTCCTTCAAAGGAATTGCAGCCATATGTACCACTTACCTACGCTGAAGAAACCAAACTGAGGGCAATCCACTTTATAGCCCAGTATAAATTCTGTCTAACACCATGTGAGTCATGGGTTGTTGGGCCAACACAGTTTTTGAAGCTGTGTTTTGACAACAATACTCCAATATGTGAAAAAAAACCCAAACCAAACAACAAAACCCCACCTCACAGCAAGAACATTACTTAAAAAGATACTGGGGGTTTATCTCATGCTATAAGGACATGGACCAGTTAGAACGAGTCCAGAGGAGGCCATGAGGATGATCCAAGGGCTGGAGCACCTCTGCTATGAGGACAGGCTGAGAGAGTTGGGGCTGTTCAGCCTGGAGAAAAGAAGGCTCTGGGGAGATCTTATAGTGGCCTTCCAGTAAACTGGGGAGGGACCTTTTACAAGGGTAGGTAATGATAGAACAAGGGGAAATGGCTTTAAGCTGAAACAGGGTAGGTTTAGATTAGATATTAGGAAGAAATTCTTTCCTGTGAGGGTGGTCAGACACTGGAACAGGTTGCTCAAGGAAGTTGTTGATGCCCCCTCCCTGGAAGTGTTTCAGGCCAGGCTGGATGAGGTTTTGATCAACCTGGTCTAGTGGGGGGTGTCCCTGCTGAAGGCAGGGGGGTTGGAGTGAGATGATCTTTAAGGTCCCTTCCAACCCAAACCATTCTACGATAAAGTGATGATTCAGGGTTGATTTATTGTTCAAGCTGTTGTTTATTTTTACTGGAAAGCTTTTTTATTTTCTAAGGAGAAATGATAGCTTTTCAGTTCGCTATATATCTTTGCAACTGTGCACAGGGTTTTAGCCTGAAAAAAAATAGAAGTGGATGCTTTTTTATGTGGCAAAAACTTTGTTCGTTAGAATAGTTAGATCAGGCCTAATTTAAGCAATGTAAACTGTTTCTGTGGATCTATCTTGACAGAGAAATGTTGATGGTTAAGAGCTGTCATTCAAAGCTATTTTGCAAGTGCTTTGTGCTGTACTCCGTCTTGGGAATTGGGTGCTACTTGCTGTACCTTCCAGTCATCACTGTCTGTTAGTGATGGATCAAATAAATCAGATAATGTCATTTCTGCTTCTAGTCTGATGGCTGTTAAACCTAAGAACTTAAATTATGTGAAGAACCTAGCTACCTACAGATATGTAACTGCTTGTGGTTTTTTCCCTTGTAGATTGAGAGAACTGTTTTTATATATTGTTCATAGAAAGCAAATTAAAAGCATAGCTAATGTTGTTGTAGCACAGCCATTGTTTTTTCTTCAGTTATTTTGGTCCAACTACTCCTGTTAAAATTGTGAATTGATATTATTAAGTAATAGCTGACATGTTTGAACTTGGCAGATATGAATTTTATGAATCATCTTTTGGAGTTCTGTTTTGACGGAAGAAGATAGCCATGGCTTTATAAAAAGTCCAACCACAGTCCTCAGGGCTTTTACTGCTCTTCTGGATCATCTTACCATGTTGATGCTAGATGTCAGTCAGCCTTCTACTGCACAAATATTCCCAAAGAACTACTTGCTTTATTTATCTGTCAGCGGAAGCCTAGTGGTATCATAAAAGGTTAATAACACATCTGGTCTCCTGCTTTCTGCTGGTCAATTGATCTAGTGTTACTCGACGTTGCTCACTATAAAAATAAGTAGTTGCACCCTATAATTACAGTGTAAAAATACTGTACAACTGTACTGAAATGCAGTATACAGAAATAATAAACAGCTAAATTTAATTACTAGATCATTTATTGTATTCACAAAAATACTTCTATTACTGGTGCTTCCAGAATCACTCACCAAAATAACCCAAAGTTAATGGTTTAAACATTCATCAATGTCACAAAAATCAGCTGCATGTTTCTTTCCCTTCTCCCTGTACAAGATTGTATAGTAAATAAGCTGTTTAGGTTTCAAAAAAAAGTAGAAGAAAAAGAAGAAATAAGTGTACTATAGGAGTGTTTGATTCAGAAAAGGGTGTGGATTTGCTGGTGAGGGCAGCGGTCTGAGGGGGTGCTTGCTTCCTATGTAATGGCACAGCTGTGCCAAGGCTGAAAGGATAGGTTTGTGCATATGAAAACAACAAACGACTAATTTTCATGCCAAGATAGAAATTTTCAGATAGTGCTTCATGGTGTTGATTCCTGTTGCTGTTATTGGAAGTCAGTCTTCCCACAGACCATTTGGAAAATGGTTTTCCTAAGTGTCTTAGCTTTGCTCACATTACCAAACTACAATAGTGGATCTGCTGCTCTGAAACTCAAATTGCACCAGACTTTCTCCTGTCCAGTGTCCCACGTGGCAGACTGCTGTCCAAGCTCCCAGCACAGGCAGTATTACTAAGGAAAGACCAGGTATTTTTATGCTTGGATGTCTCACAGCTAGAATTTTTTAAAGCCCTTGCAACTTTTAGTACATTTTCTTAAGTTTAAAAGCAGTCTTAAATTACACTTGGAACTGAGCAGAGAGTTAAATGATGATAGTAGGAGCTTGTAAATAATCCTACCCATTGATTTCTGGTTAACTGAGATTGCCCATAGCTGTTAGGTACAGACAGAGAAGGAGGCACAGATTTCTTATTTCTTCTCAACTTGGGCAGAGTTTTCTATCAACAGGTACATGACGGGATATTTATCTGATGTTATAAATGTAAATAAACTCATAGAGAGACTGTTAGGTAAAGACCTTGCCCCTATGCATAGTAATGGAAAGCTGGTTGTTTTTTTTTTCCTGTCTGATATATATTCTTGAAGGAGTGATTAGCTCTAAAGACCTCATACCCTCTCTTTGCTGTCAAGGTGGGCAAAGTCAAACTTCCCTTTCTCCCATTTCCAAAATTGACTTTGGTTTCTTGCTTTTGAATGTTTTTCACTCTGCCTTGTTAAAAGCAGCTGCAGGAGCTGAGTAGAAGGCAAGAGATGCTTCCACTTGGCCCAGATTCAGAGAGCTTTTGGGTTTTTCTCTGACCAGAAACAGTTTGGAGCAAGCTTGCAGTTTCCTGCAAGTGCTGGTGTAGCGTCCACTGTGATGTTGTGGACATCATATTTCCATAAGACTGCTGATATGTTTATTAACGTTTATTAATGTCAGTTGCATCAACTATGTTTATGTGTAAGAAGACTGCCATTCTCAGAGCAGTAAAACTCTTGAGAAGTAGGGTATTAATAAAGAGCTTTGGCCCTACCCTACACTCAGCAGAATGATTCAGGTTAAATCAGAATAAAACTTCCAGTGCCTGACATTCTTTGCTACTAGCAAAAGGTCACAAAATACAAATGAAGCTGAAAGTTACAAGAAGTTGTTTTCAAAAGGAGTTTAATGAACGAATGGATTTTATGTTCTGCCTTTGCAAACATGACACAATTTGTTTTGCACTTATATTTTTTTCAAAGTAATCTTAAGATCTAAGAAAACCTCCCACCTGTTCATCTTGTTTAATGATGCTTTTTGAGCACTCTTTGTTCTTATTTTTTTACATAGGTTTAGAGATCATTGCATATCCAAAAAAGTAGAACTCTGAATTTTATCATTTGTATCTCATGTAGATGTGCATCTGGGTGTGATTTTCTGCTGTGTACATTGTTTTCTATGCATCAAATTGCAAATAATATGTACTTAAATTCTACTGCTGCAAAATACTATTATATTGTCCTTTAGTTTGGCAACTCTTAAAGATGCAGAAAATTTAATGGACTTGAAAGCATTGAAAGGAAGCTATTGTTCAATAAACTGTAGCTTTCATTCATCCTGTTACTAATAAATGCAAGATGTTGAAGGGAAAGTAGCCAAATATTAGTGTGGTCCTAAGAGACCAAACAAATAATGGAGCTACTTAAATTTGTCATTCTTCTTTCATGATTACACTCAAATCTAAAATGTACACAGATGTTATTTATGTATAGATAGTTTCAGTATTTGCTCCCACTTTTGGTTTGTTGAGCATTGTTAAATCTTTTTAGTGATGTTTATAATGTAATGGTTCCCTTTTTTCTGTTTTTTAAAAGTCTGTGGGTTTTTAAAATTTAAGTTCAGCATGCATTCAATTATTGCAGAGTGTAAGGAATTATTAATGTAGTGGAGAGCTGTTTTGTTAGCAGGGTGGTCTTACCTTGTCAGTTCTGTGGGCAAGGTGCCAGCTTTGATTCACACACAGAAGCATAATGGCAATGACAGTAACTTTCCTTTCACATATGCAGGTCGTGGCTTGCACTCAGTTCTATGACTTTGGTTTTTGAAGACATCTGGGGGTTCAAATAGTAGACCTGCTCTTATGTGAGCCTCAATTACTGCACGACAGAAATGCTCCTCTGTGCACAGAGGTGTCTGGTGCTTAGATTGACTTTATTTTGGGAAAATGGTTCCCATGCTAACATTCCTGTGTTGGACTTGTGGAAGGAAAAGAGCATGGATTTGGACTGATTGATAATCCAGCAAGCTGGAAGTTTCTTAACCTCCCCTAGTGCTCCCTACCTGAACCCTATAGTTGCTTACAGAGTAAAGAATCTCAATAGCTTGTGAAGATCTGGCGTAACAGAGGGAAGGAAATGATCTTTCTCTATGAATGGCTATCATACGTCAATCCAGATTTTCTTGCAAATCTCCTACCTGTGTATTCCCTGAGACCACATCTGCTGGCCTTCATGCACTGTAAGAAATCCGGGGTTTATAAGATGAAGGGAATCCTCAATGCAAGCTCTTGTGCTACTATGTGCACACAGACTTGCTATGCACTTCAGTGAATCGTTTTGTTGAGATCTTTCCTTGAGTCTATGTTGCCATGTGTCTGGAAGCCTGAAAAAATAAGTAATTCCTCAGAACACACCCAGAAAGAGTGGCAAATTGGTGTATGGCAGTTTTGCATCTTTGATTCTTGTCCTAAGGATAAGGCTGCAGGAGAAGGGGTGGTGGCCTGGACACAAACCTGGAGGGGTGTTCTACCTGACTGATAGCAATTTAAAAACACAAGAAGCAACTGCTGCCAAGTGAGTTAGTGTAAGTCATTGAATGCACTGTTTACATGACATGAAGAACTAGTCAAAGCTGTAGTTACAATATTATTTTTCCTGTATCTGTTCAGTTACCTAAACTCTGCTTGTTCTTTCCCCAAATAGACCTCCAGGTGGTGAAAAAATAGAAAAAATATTTGAAAAATGCTGGTGCACCAGTGTTGGGCAGACTGATAACATACCTCTTAAATCTGTTTCTCCCTGCAGCACTTTGCTTCAGCAAAAACATATAAATTCTGCAGCTTCTTCTGACATACCCACATTGAATACCACAGAAGTCAGTGGTGTTACACTGGTGCAAAAGCTGGTGTGAAATAGGTCAGGAGTCCTTTGTGATTTTTATTGCATTAGGTATATGAAACATAGCTGCTGCCTGTTTAAAGGAAGTAATACATCCTCTCTGTCAGGATGGATGTATTTCTGTCAGAAGGAAGCTGTCACTCAAAACCAAGCTGTGCCATTCTTGTGATGAAATAAGCATGGATGCTGTGCATGCAAAGCAATGTTTTTCCATCTGTGTGTGTTAGACTGAGCATAATGTAATTTTTGGTGTATGTGAATGCCAGGAACCAGGCGAGAAGCCCAGCATGCAGACTGGTTAGCTGCTTGGCCTGGCAGCTCTGTGCTGCCAGTGGAGCAGCACCGCCAGCGTGGTATTTTGTCATAACTGGGCTTGTCTCCAGGAGCTAATTTTTAAACACCAGCAGTTCAGATGTGAATTTTCCAGAGGTGAGCTGTGTTTGACCAGCTGTGTTTGACTGTCACAGACACATCAGTGGAGGTGTCAAGTGCTTTGTGAGCGCATGATAAACAGTTTGAACAAAATTCTCCCCGTGAAAGGTAGTGTTGCCTAACTTTCATGAAGTAGTTACTGGTGTGCTCAAAATCCAGAGCTGTCTGTATTTTCACTTTACCTGTAGTCTTAAATCAAAAAAGGGCTTCTGAGGAACATGAGAACAAACTTTGTTCTTCACCTTCCTATTTATTTCAATACTAAAGGAAGACAAAAAATACATAATATCCCCAAATTCTTGATGGTTTTGGTTATGTCTTGTTTCTGTTCAGAATAAATATATTTGCAGTTTATCGTATGTTATATGCTGCTATTGGGAGGGTGGAAGCCAAAGGCTGTGAAAGATGATAGAATGTTTTTCCCAGTGTGTGCTTAGGCTTAGAATTCAGCTTTTTGCAAGTTCATAAATGTCTAAAGCTTGCTGTATTTGCACAGATGAGCACCTGGGTTTTCAGATAGCAGTAAACCTTCCTTGGGATTTGGAAACTCCATACAAGGTGCATTAAAAGCATATAATTAATCACTTTTAAAACAAAATGCTGAGGCTACCTGCTCTGTACAAGCAGAATGCAAGCTGTCCATTGTTACAAAGTAAACTGCACAAAGCCCCGTGATTTCTAATTAAAGGTCTAAGAAGATCCAACTGAGCCAGTAACTTGATTGTCTCAAACACCTTTTAATGCCTTACAAGAATGAAAAAGACCTACATATTCCCTTCTCAACCATCATTTCTGGAGTGCCTGCAAGCAGGAGTAATTTTTTGTGACTGACCAATGGTGATAAGGAAGCAAATGACATCTTATGGGTGTTTGCAGCACATCTACAATCAGCAGACATAGGGTTTTTTTGTACCATGCTTTTGATGTTAGGGCTCTGCAGGAGGAATGAAGCTATATACCATCACAGTTTTTCTGTTATACAATGAAAAATAAATGACACTTAAATATTTTTGTCACACTTGTCTCAGAGTAATGCAGAACTTAATTTAGTTGAATGCAGAATTTTCACAGTTAAGAGGTTTGAAAATAAAATGCTTCATGGTTTCTAGTTTGCAACCTAGTATCCCAGGAAGCTGCTGAAATCTGTTTCCTTGGGTTGTACAACTGTCACTGACTGTCATGGCTTTTATCTTTCACTGGGGCTGTTATTTCTCAGGACGATCAGGATACTTCCACATTCATAAATGCATTTCATTCAGTTCTCGGATGAAGAACTGCAGTTCTGCCTTTATGGGTGTGGAAGGTGAAGCAGCAGCGTAAGGCTCTGTTGGCGTTGTAGGAGTCCCTGCTCCCATAATCTAATGATACAAGGAATATCCCTAAGAGAGCATGTGTAGTTGAAGGAATATTTCCATGGCCTTTTTAATACGATAAATAAAAATTGTGTTTAGGTTTCCTCTAGAAATAAGAATAAGCACATAGGTATGATCTGGCAAACAAAAACCTGTTTGCAAGATACTGTTTTCCTGACTTAATAATTTTGTTTTGGTTCATAGCGCACAGCTAACTGCACTACAGTTTAGGTTGTGTTAATATTTCCATCACAAATCAAATTTTCAGTATTGTTTTCAGCTGTAAAAGTCTGCTTCAGTCTGAAACTTCTGGCAAGGTGTTTCCCTGCCTGAGAATGAACTTCTTTTTCAACTGAAGTAAATCTGAATTCTTAATTTCTAGGATTTTATTAGCATTTCCAGAGTATTGGTTGCTGTAATGGGAATGCTGAAGTGATTCTCTGGCTGAAAGATACAGCATGTGCTTGTAAAATACTGGTGATTTAATGTACAAAAGATATGTTGTATTACCTGTCTAGTTAAATCACCCTTTGTGGTAAAGGGATTGTAATGCTTATTGTAACAAGCAAGTTAGTTGCCCAGGGAGATACAGGGGAAGGCACTGAGCAGGCTTTTCGACAAAACTTTGCCAGTGTATGCTAATCTTGACTTACAGTATTGTAGCTGCTCCTTTGCTGAGCTGATCTTTGAGTGACTTTGGTTTGTGTTACACTGCAGTGAATTACATGGTGATGTTCAGATGAATGTGGGGTACGATTAGACTGAAACTCCATTATCTGGCCAGTCTTCAGGAGGTATAAAGTGATGCATCTCCTGCCTGTACTGGAACTACTTGCCATCCAGAAGAGTGCAAGAATGAGTTATGTCACAGACTTTTTCTGGTAGAACTTCCAAACAAAGTAGTGGGCGTGGTGTGGATTACTGTCTCCTGTGTCATTAAAAGTAATCTTGGGAACTGATCCCTTCCTTGCCCTGTCTATGAATTCTGGCACCCATGGCACTTCTTTATATGTGTTTAGGCCACTTGAAAATGGCGTAGTTAAAGGAGATACTGTTTTCCTGACTTTAGAATTTCATTTTAGTTCATAGCAGACGTGATGTCAAGTCCTGCCTGCTGGCTGGTGTCCAGACCTAGCTCATGTTAAGAGGGAGAGAATTTATTCACACAGCATCTTTCGTTCATCCTTCAGTTGTGTTTTGCAAGAAGTGCCTCTCAGCCCTCCCCCTCGCAGTACTGTGAAACAAAAGCTTCAGCTTCTCTTTGTAATCAGTTATCTCACAAGCTTCCATTGTGCTGCTGTCCAGCAGCTTATCTGAAGTTGCTATTTGTGTGTTGGTTTTCTCTAGTCCTTCTCCTTCCTTCTAGCATGTGTTTACTCTGTGTGCAGCTCTCCAAGCTGTACCAGTATGTGTGTTAGAAAGCTAGACCGACTGGAGCAGGATGTCAATGCCTCATGTTTTTTCCATTCTTGAGGCAGGATTTCACAGCAGTAGATCACCTGGCATGAAACACTGCTATAACTTTAAGCTGTTACTATGTTATCAAGATACTGCTTTCATAAACTAAGTTACTAAAACATTTCAAAGAGTTACTGTTGAAAAGCACAGCTAATGAATGAGGATCGGCATTTCTGTGTGCTAAAGAGATGTCGTTCTCTGACTTTAGTATCAATATGCAGCAATGTCTTACAGCTTTACAAGAACTTTGAATATGATTTTTCACTCTTTTATTAAATGTAGCTATTTTATCATTATTTATTCAGTTCAGTGCAGCAGTGATAGTCTGATTGGTGTATGACAGACAGCTCCTGTCACCAGTCACCATTTTGCAGTTCCAGAACTTGCATCACATAAATAATTTTGCCTATTCAAATATTCTTTTCTCTGGAGTTCTGTGGGAACATTGAAAATGTTGCAGTCTTCCCTGTATACTGGAAACTGCTGTCACTTATGTATAGACGGATGTTTTGGAAATACGTCTAGTTGAACTGCCCAAATGCAGTGTCAGTTACAAAAGCCATCTTAGACCCTGCCTGTGCTCACTGGAGTCTGTGGGTGTCCTTCATTGACCTCTAGAATTTGGGTCAGGGTCTAGCTGCTGAAAGCAGTCACCTTTTTCTAAGAAAGTATTTGTATATTATGTGTTGCCTTTATTATGCACGTGTAGTATTTAGGTGTCTTTTTAATCACATTACTGATGAAAGCTGTATTAACTACTAGTGTATTCATATTGCAGATTTGATGTAACTATTGATGTTCCTGTTCAGGACAATATTAGTCCTGTGACTAAGATGCCAGGTGCTCACTATTAACCTCTAGTTCTTTCTCTCCCCTACCCCTTTTTTAGAGGCCTTTGAGTCTTTGCTTCGTTTTGCTGAAAACCGCACAAGTTCCCTCTTTGAGACAGCTTACAGACCTATGGCAAAAGAAGCAGCAGAGCCTGTTAAAGAACTTTTTACAGACATCTCTCTCTACATTCTGGGCGCAGAGACTACAGTGGAAAGTGCAGTATTACGGTTCTTTGACAGTCTCTTTCCTCTGGTGTATAGTCGGCTAATAAACCCAGGAATTACAGATTTATCAGAGGACTACACAGAGTGTCTACGGCTTACAAGGCAAGACATAAATCCTTTTGGACGTTATTCTAAAAACATGGTTACAGAGCTGTCAAAATCTCTTTGGGCAAGTAGGATGCTCAGCCAGGCCCTCAGTCTGGGCATTGAAGTGATAAATACTACTGAACACGCAGCTCTCACGAAGGAATGTAGCAAAGCTCTAGTGAAGATGCAGTACTGCCCGCACTGCCAGGGCCTGACGCTGATCAGGCCGTGTGTTGGATATTGTCTAAACGTAATGAGGGGCTGTTTGGCCAGTGTGTCAGAGCTGGATGCACAGTGGAGGGAGTATATCTCCACGCTGGAATACCTGACTAATGAAATGGCCGCCTCACATGATCTGGAAATTGCACTGACGGGAATCCGGAATTCCATCAATGAAGCCATCCTGCACGCTCAGTTGAATGGACCACAGCTCTCTGCTACAGTAAGTGCTTTCTAATTATTTTCTAGTCCCACTTATCACTTTCATTACTTGATGAATAAACATTTAAACCAGTTGGTGTTGTCTTTGCATCAGTTTTTAGTCTCCAACTAGATCTTTGTGTAATAGTCTGTGAAAACATTACAGATAATTATGATGGAGTTCAGTAGCGTCTGCTTTGAAATGAAAGGAGGGTGGGGGGAGGTTTGTCCCTTGGGAAGCATCGCTGTGAAGCAGATAGCCCTGGCTTGTCTGCAGAGTTTTCTAAACAAAATGTATTATACTTGATGTCATCAATGTATTTTCACACTTTAAAACATTTGATTCTGTAATGCTGGGAGTAGTGTTTCCCTGGCGTGTAAGCATTTGTAGTGTGTGAGGACATTTCCCAGGCACTGATATGAGGGGTTAGAAGAGTGGGCTTCTAAATAAAGGCAGGGAAATTATTATTATTATTTTTTCATAATTTTACAGTCCCTTTACTTTTGTGTTGACTGAGACATCAGGAAGGTAGTATGGGTCTATAATGAGTACACCCATCATACAAAAGTTGGAAAAAAGAGCATGAAAAAAAAATTAAACTTATTTGACAGCATTTATTTAAGTAAAGCATAAAAATACACTTAAAGTGGATCTGTTTCTGTAAGTAGGTAGGTTAAGGAGGAAATAACTAGGATGGTGGAACTGTCTCATAAATAATAGTATCATATGACTGGCAGGGATTCTCTCAAGGTGTTGAAGATTAGACCAGAAGTTACTGAAATGACTAATAATGCGTCTGACTACATCTGCCTGAAGGTCAATGTCAATGGGGAAAAAAATGTAGCAGCGTGGCCTTAGACAGGGTGAAGATTAATCTAAAAAAATGCAGATAGAACTGCCTGTCTTGAAAGTAAAGGAACTCTTGCAAAGAACAAATGAGAAGGAAATGCACAGATCTAAAAATTTAATGCCCCTGCTG
>NW_010286613.1:43379-71969 GCF_000700745.2 Antrostomus carolinensis
GAAAAAAAATACTTCAAAGAGTCTACAGAGAAAAGCTATGCAGAAGGTATTCTAAACTAAGGAAGTATTTTACCAGGAGAAAAGTGCCTATGTTTCTAACCATCCAAGATACTTAATATCACATCTCTCTTCAATTTAGAACACTTTACCAAGCCAGAGACTTACAGTTAGTAGAATATGTAGATTATAAAAAACCCCAACTACTGGTAATCTGATAACATTTTCACTTGATTATTTGTAGTTATCTCAGTTACTTTTCATCAATGTCACTTGTGTCTGCTAGTTAATCTGACATCCAAGGATAAGCATGAAAAATTAAGATTTGTCCAAGTCCTTGGATAATGTATGGTATGCGTTGGATCCTATGTGCATTGCAGAGCAGCAGGTCTTCATCGTGCTAATGTCTGGTAGTATCGTAATGTATTCCATAAAGCAATGTTAAACCTAGAACATGTAACAAACAATCTTCTTGCATCTGCTCTAATTTTCACTCAGATGGTATTTTTATGTGAATCTAGAAGAGAAATGAAAATCAAAGTGCACTATATATTAGTTTTATCTGACTACAGATAGATACTTCTTAAATCATCGCATGGCTTCATTAGTGATTACACAGAAGCAATTAGGAATAAAGTTAAGTTTTCTGACTCCTAGCAGCAAAAATGGTCTGGCAGATACTTCCTGCAATGCACGTTACAAAATGCTAAAATGTAATTCTGCATTGCATTTGTCAGCCGTGTAATTAATATGCACTTGCTTAGCTTACTGGTGGGGTAAAATTCATAATCCAGGTGAATATCAGATAATTACAGATTAAGTCAATGAATGTCTTGCTTTTAGCAGATGTGGAAGGAGAATTCTCTCTGAAGTGTCTTTCAAGCTGAGGGTTTTCTTTAATGGTTTTTCAAATAATTTTATTCAGGTCTCCCTCAGTTCCCTAACAGTAATTTGAAACATTTTCCTTCTTCCATTCAGAATGAATTGAGACAGCACTGTTGGGTTTGAAACTACATTCTTTGTTCCCCAAAGTTATCTTTGTTTTCTCTCACTAGCAAAATCTCTTTGCACAGAAGATGATTGTGTGTTGGTTTAGCAAAGGATATTTTCTATTTGAAAATAAAAACTATATGCAAGTGTGTGCTATCCTCAGTGTCCTAGCTTTTTCAGTTGACAGCAGAGTAAGTTTACATTTTGAAGACGGAATATTTTCCACTATTTGAGCAAGCATGTAGTCTGATACTGATTTAAAACTTTACTGATTAGTTATAGAGGATAACCATTATTTAGAAAATTGAGCCTTATTAAATTGTATTTCCTTCTCTGAAGAAACAGAAAGGAGTTCTATCTACAACTTCAGGACTTCTGGCTGTGAGATGGCTTCTTGGAATCCGAGGCCTGGTTCTCAATTACACTAGGGCCCTGGGATTTGTACTCAGTGTATTTACTGTTTGTTTTACTTAAGGAAAACTTTTTTTCAGAAAGGATACCTTCTCTTTTCCCTTCGTAAAAATGCAGAGACCTTATTCTGTTCATGTGGCATGCTCTTCAGCTTCTGCAGAAGTGGAAATGTTTCACTTTACATACGTAGTTTCCATTACAAATGCTGTAATTGGTTTCATCCAATTATAAATAATCTGTGGAAAACTCATTCAGGAAAGCAGAGCATTCTCAGTACTTTTATCCTGTGACAGCCTTAATTAATGCACCTGCCCTTTTAGGAAACATTTTACATTTTTTAATAGACAATATGGCTAAAAAATAGAGTTCTTTAGGTTGCTGCCTGCCTGCATAGTAATAATGGGAAGTTAGATTATATTTCCTTTAAAACAGGGGGAAGAAGTGAAATAAACCAATAAAGCACTTAGGGTACTCTACTCAAATGAGATGCAGTCAATTATTATAAGTTTAAAAAAAAAAAAATCCTATTTGTATGAAGAGTGCATAGCTTCAAGAGACTGACCTCTGCTGATCCTGTCCATTATAGCCCAGAGAATTGCCTGATTGCTGGGATGGTGTGTGTGAAAGGTCACCTTTAAGATATTAGTAATCTCTTCTCAGATTCCTCCAGAATGTGCTGTGCTATTTGTTCAATGATACTGGCTGGCATCCAGCTTACTTAACCTAATGTGGGCCAGCCATGCTCTGCAGCATCAGCAATCATAATCATTACTTTCGGGTTCGTCTGCCGGAATCTAGTTGTTTTTCATATTGGTAGGAGCCCTGACTGCTTCTTGATGCCAGCTACAGAAACCAAGTTTGTTCACCCTTCTTTATAATTTTTGAGATTTTTTTCTCTATGTTTTTTCCTTTTTGTGTTCTAAAGCTGCTCTAATTTTTCACATATTCAGTCCACCGTATTGCTGTATTCTAAACTCTGTATTTGTGCATCATTCCTGATTTTTCATTTTATTTTTTATTCAAAGTGAAAGTAAAATACCCTCAACTAAAACACAAGGAGGAGAGGCAGTTTTGAAACGCATGCTGGCCACTGGCACTTTGGGGAAGTATATTACCTGCTAGCGTGAAAAATGCCGTCTGTGCCTGTACTCCCTGGAGTTGGGTCCCAGTAAGGTGATGTTCCAGTTGCCCACATAGTGGAAAATACAAAGCGATGTGTGTTAGCAGAAATATTTTGAATATGGGAAGGCATGTATTCCTCTGTGTTGTTCTTCCTCCATGAAGTTCATAAGCATAAAGAACTTACCTTCTTACTAATGTTATAATGGCTGAACATTTATTAAATGAAGGGAATGTAAAAAGCCACAGGCTTATTAATATTTTTAGAATGGCCAACTGGTATAGAAGACAAAAGTCCAACATACTATGTTTCTTGATTATAGGAGTAATAAAAGTAAAAGCTAATAAAAGGCTTGATAAAGGTGGACTGTAAAACATAGATATAATCAGAGATCAGGCGTTACAAGAAAGCAGAAAAATCTGTCTTGAGCCAATTAACTTAATGGAGACAAGCTTAACAATTAATATGATGAAAGTTATTTAAAAAGTGATAAAAGAGTAAAGACAGAAGAATGCACTTTGGGAAGAAGAGCCGATAGAGGCAGGAGAAACACAGGAAGTGAGGGATGTTTAAGATGCACAAAGCTAGGACTTTCAGTAGTGGCAGGAAGAACAGAATTAGTGACTGTGAGAGAAAAATACCAGATGCAAATCCCAGAGAAATCAATGACAGTCTTTCCACAAGTTGTGAAGACACATATGAAAAGGATAAACTATATCTAAAGGAGATCCACTAAATACTGTGTTTTAAAGGGGATTGACTTAAAGTTGTAATGGAAAGGGTGATCTGATGCCTCTTTCTGGATGATCATTTGTGTGGTGTTTCTTAAAAATTTTGTGTTGCAAGGAAAGCACGAGAAGGTGAAAGCAGGGGCTGTTGACCTTGGTGATAAAGACAAGACAGACAAAGGAGTTAGGATTTCAGTGCCTGCCCATTGACTTCTACTATGGTCATTTGTGATTAGAGATGT
The DNA here is from genome assembly GCF_000700745.2 of Antrostomus carolinensis. NCBI lineage: Eukaryota > Metazoa > Chordata > Aves > Caprimulgiformes > Caprimulgidae > Antrostomus > Antrostomus carolinensis. The sequence goes on from NW_010286613.1 coordinate 46,868, forward strand.
AATTGGGAGTTGAGGAGGCAAATTACATAGAATTAACAGCAAATTAGAACTTAAAGCAATTTTTAAAAATCAAGAGAAAATACTTGTAGGTGGTTGGTCTTGGCTAGTATTTGGTTCTTGCAACATTCTTATGAAGTAGCTGTAGTCTGGTGTCATATCTTGAAAAACAAATTGAGGGAGCTTGTGTGATTTATTAAGTAATACTGAACAAAAATTCATTGATAGAGGTAGAACTAGAAATAAGGATTTTCTTTTTAAGTACAGTACTCTAACAGCATCTAATTTTTAGAGATTCCTGAGGGTCGACTTTATAGTGTCCTTTACAGGCACGTACAGTGCAGCTCCACGCAGATCCTGGGCCAACTGGAAGTTGCAAAGATTTGTTTAATGTTGTATTTAGCTGAAACAAATACTCCCTGCTAAGAAGCAGGTTATAATACCTTGGGTACTGAACAAGCAAACTGTATAGAAATTTGCTAAGTTCACTTTGAGGATGAAAAGGTGCATCTGCCTGTGTAACAACATACTTGGTATATCCTGAGATGCTCGCATTACTGTGGTGAGCTCAAACCAGAGTTTATGGGAGGAGGCCTTTGAAAAGAAAATTAAAATCTTGCCATAAATCTTCTAGTTAAAATTCAGCCAGGTTTGGAAGGCTTACATAAAATAATTTAGGTGGACTGAAATCATTAGGAATGGAGAAGAAAAAACAATACTGAGAAATAAAAGACCTGAGACCTATTAAAACGGTCACCTTTAGGAAAATAAAAGCTTAGAGAAAAGACTGCCAAACTTACAGCAGCAGGAGATTGATGCACAGTAACCTTACAAATTTGAAAAGGAAATGGCAAGTACTATGAACAAAATAACTTTGTGCTGAGTGAGTTCACAGCAACCAAGAGTTTCTGCCAGCCAGTAATGAACTACTTGATTAAAGACATTGAACAGTATCATAAAACACTCCTGGGGACTTTGGAGAACACTCAGAGCCGAACTCAGGTGCTTTCCTTCCTGCAAGTTTTCCAGTTCAAATGATCAACACCAGCTGTCAATAAGTATAGGAAGCATACTTAGCAGAAGTTAAAGCAGTATATTCAATTCCTTATGGTTAGATTGCTGAAAATAACTGTAAAAATGTAAAGGAAAATCTGTGTTTTTGCAATATTTGCAATAGAAGTGGTATTTAAAATGCAGTTTTACTTTTTCTAGGCACTTGGCAGGAAACCTCCTCTGAAAACAGAAAATGGAGGAAATGCCTGGCTCTGATGGTGAATCTGTAAATGATCTTGAAGGCACCAGAATGGTTGCCCTATTGGAGCTTATTTTGTAGTGCTTCTTCCAGGTGCGATCTTGAATGACACAGTCACTTACACTGAAAGCATGACCTCGTATATTTTGTTCTCGTGAACCAAAATTACATGAATGTACACTAGATTCAATCCTTTTTTTATCCAGGGACAGGAGTAGACCTTTTAGAAACATGATGAATTGCACTGAAGGCACACCTTGCAATTTAATGACCCATATCTGTGTGAAAGATAGAATGGCTTTCACAGTGGTGTAAGACACATAAAAGTCTCCATTCAAATTTTGTTTTATTTCTCTTGGGCTTTATGCTTATTAAGATACTGCTCTCATCTTATGGTCAGTCATGAATGAATTTTTAAAAATGAGCAGTGGAACTATATATCTAGAATCAACTGCATTTCATGGAGTATAAGCATTTAATTACTGTAGTCAGCTTTATAAGTCTTGCCACTTGTTATTTGCTTGATTTAAAAGCATTTTGACACTTGAGTACTGTAGAAGTATTTCTGGAAATAATCATCTAAATTGTTTAATGCATTTGCCTCATTCCCATCTGTCACAAAAGTCCTCTGGAGAATTAGAGCTCATGTAGTCTCAAACAGCTCTTTAAGGGGATGCAGGGAGCTTTCTGGCTTGTATTGGCTAATGACAGTTCTCTTCCATGCAGATGTTTGATAGCAAAGAGTAGCCTGATTTCCTGATGTTAAGGATCATCTCCTCTGTAGTGATGAAACTGCTTTAAATTTGGTATTTATGTCAGTATGAAGTAGGTTAAAATTAAATACTTGTACTTCCAAAAATCTTAATTATTATCAGAGTAGGAATTAAAAACACAATATAATTACAATTGAGTTGGTTCTGAGAGAAATTTACTGGGTATTATCCAGCTGTCCTGTAATTTGACTAAACATGTGGCTAAGAATATGCTTTCACATAAATTGTATTGTCTTAAGTTTTCCTTTGCAGAAGTCATCAGTCATTTGGATATGCATGTCCCTTTGTACCCAAAGGCATTCCATCGCAAGTCACATCTTACCTCCCAACTGACTGCTGACTTGCTGATAGTGCTTAACCACACTATTAACAAGTCATTAATCTGTAGTAAGATAAAAAGCTCTTTTCTGCTTGGCAGAACAGTATTCAAGTTCTACTTCACATTCCCTAAATCTTGCATTTCATGCAAACATGTAACCTGAAAGTTTTATGTTAAACATTCATTTCAATGGAATTGATGGATGTAGCTTTTTACCAGCTTTTGATCTGAGACCAGCTCTGATTGGGATTAACCATTTGTGGGTAATTACTGTGATTAAGATTTTGGGAATGATAGTGGTTGGAGGCTCCTGCCTTCTGACAAAGCTTTCTGTCTTTGAGAGGGATTACAGCACCATTGTTTTTTTTTAGTGTTTTCAGTCAAGATATGCTTATTGCCAAAGTGTTTGTGGAAAACGTTTCAGGTGGTATTCTGTGTTTGTGGTCCCATAAATGCTGTTACACTAGTATATAGGTGAGTTTTTTCAGGAAATTTTGCGTGCATGTTGGTTCAAAACAGACAAAATTCTGCATGATTCTGGTGTTTCTTCTAAGTTGCATGGGCATGTGCTAATATATGGTGTAGAGCCAGTAAATTATCTAAATGTAGAGAGTGAGGATAATAGGTTAAACATAAAGCCAAGAAATAGTAACCTGCTTTCAGAGCAAGTGGCCTGAACAGTGTAGCAAAAAATTCGTTATTTATTATTCACTTTGCATAATGGCTACCATTTTCATTTAGGGCAAATAATTTTAAAAGGCAATAGATTCCTGAAAGGTACATTTTATTACTTCATTGTTGCTTTCTTCCTCAACAAAAATAATTCTGCACCATTAACATTAATTCTAAATACAAGCTTAAGAGCGCAAGTTGATGAAGTAGGTGGCCTTGGCCACCGCGAGAGTGTTAAGCCTGTCCCTTGACTAACACAAGCACATGTGCGCACGTTTCCATGCACACCCCTTTACTCTGCTCCTTCAAATGAAGCTGCATGCTTTTTAGGGTGTGGGTAATTAACTCGGTTCGCAAAGGCTAGTTTGTGGAGGATCTGGTTTTATTTAGTGAGAATAAGCTTATTAGTCCTACAATTGATTTGAGTTTAGTTTTTCTCAGAGGGTTATGTACCTGCATGTTATAACCATTTTTAGCTCGAAACAACAGTTTTGCTTCATTTTGTTTTCCAAACTGAGTCTCTGAAATTTTTCAGCACCTTTAATTTCCTAGTGAATTAATTCCTGGGAACTACATAACCAAGTGTAATTTCATTAAAGTTGTAACCTGTATAAAATATGTGGTCAGAATGATGCTCGTTTTCACCCTCAAGTTGCAAATGCTAAGAAGTAGACCCTAAGTCATAATGTCTGTGTCCTGTTTGACTTTAACTTGATGCTGTATGAAGAGGAGGGTGTGCCCATGTGGGTCTGATGGCAGGATATGAGCTACAGAATAGAAGTCCTATCAAAGCCATAATCATAAACCTGCCAAGATGGCACAGTTGTAATTTCGCAGAGACAGTGTTGTTACTGAGCACTCTCTATCTTACTTGGAATATGATTCTGGTGTCAGTGCTTCAGTTGATAGATGAAGGATGTAAATATGGTAAGAGTCCAGGATTTTGCTTGAAGCACAATACTGAGCAAGACAATCAACGGTTGGGATAATATTTATGGAAATGATGATACTCAAGATGACAGATGATGTGCTTAGTGTTTCAACAAGAACTGTGGTTGTGTACACTTTATTCATTGTTTCTACTTCTTTCTTTTTCATTCTATTCTGTGCACCTATTGTAGGCCTTCCTAGATTGTGTAAGTCATTGAGTGTTATTTTCTTTTACACAATCAATTTAAACTACAAAAGAGAAATTAGATGTGCAGGTTTTTTATGAACCTCACTTTACTGGTTTATTAAATATGATGCATTTTGTATCTGCAGTGCTTTGGAATTTTGGCACTTCTGTTTGTTGTGGTTAATTTTTGGTTTTATAAATTAACAAGGCATCAAACAATGAAGTTAGAGCGTTGCTGGGTTGGGATCCAGTCCCTGGTAAAAAATGCAGCTCTAGCATATTGGCAGCTAGGCTGCTTGTTATTCATTGTAAGGTGTCTAGCTATGGGAGTGTTAGATGTTTGACAGCATTGAATAGGTTCCAGTCAGCCATACAAACTACCTCCAGTGAAGTGGAAAGGACCATAAAATTGTTTTAGCAACAGCTAATTCTCTTGAGTCTTTTAAGGCTTTTTTCCTTTTTTTTTTTTTTTTTTTTTCTCTCTTTAACTGTTTGGTTGCCTGCAGAGGATTTGCCAATTTAAACAGTAAATTTTCCCGGATTTATTTCCTTTTCTAAGATTCGTTATGAAAGCCTTTCACTGATTTTGCATTTAGCACAGTTTAGATTTTGAAGAAAAAAAACAAAATCCCCCCCAAAACCCCCAAACCCACCCAAGTCTATATTTACCAACGCTACCTTTCTTTGAATATAAAACCTAAAATATAAAGAAACTAAGAGCACTGGAGTTTTTAAAGTTAATTTTCTATACATAACTTCCAGTCCCACTTTTGTCAACAAGGCATTTGGGGGCTAGTCTGTTAACTTGTAGGTGTTACACTTCATGTCCCTGTTCATCTTTTAGCTGTTGAAATGCCGCGCAAGCTTAGTGCTGCAGGGTTCTTTTACAAGCAGCTTGGGGACTTGGCTTTTTGATCTCCAGCTAAACATGTATGTGAATTCTTCCATCTTTCCTTGCTTCAAGTAATTTTTGTTTTCTCCTGAATAGCTTAGACTGTGTGAAAGAACATAAAAATGTGTCCTCACCTGACAAATTAATGTAAGATCTGGTTGCCTCATAATGTGCCATAGTTCAGTCTTTTAAGAAAAAGCCATGAACATAAAGTGTTTAAATAATCTGGGAGATACAATGGCAATAGCCTTGGAGGAAGCCTAAAAAATTCTGGCTTTTGGGGTGCAAGGGGAAGATGGAGAAGGAGATCCTCAGCTGTTACAGCTTCATTGGAGGGACTTAAAGAACCTCCAGATGGAAGTGGAAAAGCTAGTGGTTGGAGATAAAGAGGGAGATCCTGTATCCACTCCTGTCATGGGCAAAACTGACTCGAGTTGAGGAAAACTGAGTTATTGCCAAGCAAAACAGAGCTGGATGGGGAGAGACAGGCAGAACTGAACAGGCCTCTGGCCCGGCTTCGCTCCCTGGCCCCGACTCCTCCACCCCCCACAGCGGGTGCTGCCGGCTGCTGGTCTGGCCCAGCGGGGCCCTGCCTGAGGCGGCTGGAACCGGCCGGAACCGGCAGCGTCCGGCACCGGGCAGCCCCCGGCTCCCCCCAGAGAGACCCCACGGCCCCGCTGCCCCCGCCTGGGCACGGGCACCCGGCACAGACCTGAACAGAGGAGGAGAAAGAGCTGAGGCTCAAAGATCACATTTTTTAGGGAACGGAAGATTCAAGTCAGCAGCTGAACAAGGTAGGCTTACAAAACCAGTAAGTTGTGTCTGAGCAAAGCCCTGATTCGTGACAGGGATTCATCATTTCTGTTTCTGGATTGATGGGCATTGACAGAAGGGGAAAAGGAGTACAAAGAACTGAAACAGTGATTTGAGGCAGTGGAGAAAAATCTTACACTATTCCCAGTAACAAGTGTAAAGAAATCGTCAAAGGAAAATAAAATGACAGGCCTGCTGGTAAGGGAAAACATCTCTTGGATCTAATATCTTGCAATATTATATGCAATAAAAAATCTTGCATTTTTTAATAAACTTATCACAGTTAGAATGGGACAAGTGGTGGTTCAGAGAGAGTTTAATTTGTGCAGAAGGAAGGAAGGAAAAAATGAAGGGGGGGGGACTAACCAAATAGGAAGTGATTTAGAAGAATATGAAGTCGAAGGGAGGCAAGACAAGGAGAAAGATATGAAACAAATTGAGACAAAAGATCTGGAAAAGAGCTAGAAAAATAATTATAGGGGAAAAACCCCTTATTTGAACAATCAAAGAAGTGGAATGTGTTTTAAGACAGAATAAATGATGCTGACTTCTTGCTGACTGTAGGCAGGTATCAACAGAAGGCGTGGGCTGACTGGTCTTACGAGCTACTAGGTAATACAAGCTGGTTTCTCATGGGTTATTCTGAGAAAAAATAGATTTAATACAGTGGGAGTGTCATGAACGGAGTCCAGAAGCAGCATGGCCGTGTTTACAGGTCTTCTCAACCAGGCTTAGCAACTTGAATGGTGTCATGTAAACACAGCTGTGCTGCATCTGGATGAAAGCATGTAAGTCTGCATGGTGCTGTGTGTGCCCATGTGGATTTACCAAAGCAGAGCACTACTCGGTTTTTCCTTTGCTGCGTCTGCACTTCAGTCAGTGTTTTCCCTTAGTGCTGTGTGGCTGCAGCGCTATGGTTTTTCCAGTAAGGCTGAAGACATTCCACATGATGGGTTTCCCATGACGCCCTGTGGGGAAGGGTCTCATGTCAGCTGACTGTCAGGGTGGAGACTCCTCTGGAGGAGTCTTCTTTTCAGTGATTATATTCCAGTTATTTGTTTCCTTTTTGTGTCAGTTTGGGGTGGTGGTGGTGATTTACCAACATCAGTATTGTCTGCCTTCCCCCTAGACTGCCTGTTTGGATAATTCTGCAATTTCAATCTGGTTTTAGCCCTGTTTTGTCTGTGTTAGAGGAGACTTGGATGGACTAGTCTGGTTGTGAGCAGTTAGCCTGACCTTCTTAGGTGTGCAATTATCTGCTGTTGATAGCTAGGGAAGGACTGGAGCATATGAATGACAGCACGTGCCCCTCTGCACTCATGGTGGCAGCAGATCTTGAGGGCTTTTGTTCAGTCTCTCTTGCACCACTTGGCTCTGCCATGCCTCTTTAATCAGTTTTTTTGTTTTACAAAATAGCACTTTGCATTTTTTTGCAAGGTATGTGATGCATTAGTCTATAAACTGTAATCATTAAGTATGTATATACATACTATACTATAATAATGTAATAATTAATCTGTACTTCCCCTATTGTCTAAGCTTGCCCAGGATATGCCCTCAGTTCTGAGGCTTCATCCTTGATGGAATTAATAAGTCAGCTTCTTGCAGGATCAGATCAGGACGCTGCTCCATTGATAGACTCTGAATTTCAGTATAAGCATAAAATCTTTCATGATAATTAATAGAACTGATGCTTGTGATGATCTGAAAGTGAAAAAGAATGGCTTGTTCATCATTGTTAACTATAAAAATACATAACCAGTCCACGATTACATTTTGAGACTACATTTAGTGACCTGGGATTTCTAACTCATAAGAAATGTGATACACTTTCAAAAACCTTTTCACATTCCCCCTCACTGCATATGAACCTATGAATATTTTTCGTCACTGCTCTACAGTATAATTATGCTTTTTTTTTTTTTATATATCAGACTTCAAATAAATTGTATTGAAAACAAGAGGGAGGTCAGCAGCTAAGTTTATCAGAGCAGGCTAAGCCTAAGTTTTCTGTTCATCTTTGAAACTTTAATCTTTTAGCATGGAAGTTCATGACAGCACTGTGAAGTGCTCAAAGAATGTGTCCCTTCTGTGGGCCAGATCCTAGTGAGTCCAGGTCTTAGGTTCCTGCTTGGGCAGGGGGATTGGACTAGATGATCTTTCGAGGTCCCTTCCAATCCCTAACATTCTGTGATTCTGAGCTTAGCCCCTGCAATGCCAGTTCATGCCAGCTGAGGGTCTGGTCTGTGCAGTCCATCTGCATGTGCCTTCAGCCCCTTCAACTATTACAACCAAATCACAAGTGCCTGGGTTAAGCATGAAGAAATAAAACATACAGTGAGGTTCGCCTGGGAAAGAAACTGCTGACTTCCCAGCCCTGCTGATCAATTGTAGAAATGACTCTTGTGTGTCATAAATCACGGTGTCAGTGTCAGCTAAATGTTTGGATTTATATGCCATATGTAACTCGTGTTCAGAAATAAACACCTGTCCCGATCTAAATTTTGTCCCTTGTAGCCTTTTGCTGAAATGGAAGCAAGCTGCTTCCTACTTGGAGTTGTCTTAGTAGGTTTGTATTGTCACAGGTTTCAGTGCATGGAAAACTGCTACCAGACTTGGGGGAGGTTGTCACATTTGAGCTTCTAAGTCAATATTTTGTCTTGTATATAAAATATGCTCTAATTGAGTGTCCTCAGTGGGATCTGTGATTGACCAGCAGGACTGAAAATGGCAGACCTATTTTTTCAGTACATAAAAGTGTGATAGACTTTTTTTTCTTTTTTTTTCTTTCTAGTTGAAAACAGGATATTTTCCACAACCAGTACTGAATGTATTGAGTAAAATCACATGATGCTGGATCTGGAAGAGATCAGCTATATTTTTATATGTTTTATCTTGCTTATCTAATAGACTAGAATTGTACGTATGGAAAGCTGGTGTCAGATAACCAGGAAATGGTTACTTTTTTTTTATTCCTGTCTACTCTTGTTATATCCACCTCTTCCAGTCCATCTAACTAACTGACAATTTGACTTAAAATAAAGGACACAGCCAGTAACATCACTCTAGTTTTTATATTTACATAAACTTTTCATAAGGGCAGTTAATGACAAAACAGGGGGAAATGGGTTTAAGCTGAAAGAGAGGAGGTTTAGATTAGATATTAGGAAGTTTTTCACTGTGAGGGTGGTCAGACACTGGAACAGGTTGCCCAAGGGAGTTGTGGATGCCCCCTCCCTGGAAGTGTTCAAGGCCAGGATGGATGAGGCTTTGAGCAACCTGGTCTAGTGGAAGGTGTCCCTGCTGATGGCAGGGGGGTTGGAACTAGATGATCTTTAAGGTCCCTTCCAACCCAAACCAGTCTGTGATTTTGTGAAACCATATTTACCTAGTTACAGCCCTCTCCTTTCACACTTCTGGTCTGGTAGTTGAATTCATATTTAATTAATACTTCTAGTTTATCAGCTCTATGGTGCTTCTCTGAATTTTTGGCAACTGCATGATTTATTAACTGCTTAATGCTACAGTGCAATTGTAATTTGGTTTAGAACAGGCTCAGTACTAAAAATGCAGAAGTCAAAAGTACTAAGGGAATGTGCTGGGTCAAGCAAGAACAGAAGAGTGAGTGTCTGTTATTGTCAAATTTCAGCTTCTTAGAGAAAAGGGAAAGATTCAGTGTAAAAAGAAATGAGTCTTTAACCGAAAGATATAAAAGCTTGTGAACTCAAGAGAGAATGAGACTGATCTTTGGAATCATGGTGATATGACGGGGAGTCTGAGGAGGTGATGGTGAAGGAGATCAGCCTGTGCATTCTGCTGTTGAACTGGAAAACTACTCTGGAAAGATACAAGGGAAGAAAGTTTGTGTCACTGGTGAGAGGGGTTTGGTATTTTTTTTTCCCCTGGGACTACTTCCACTTTTAGTCTGCTTTTCTAGATGTTTATCCTAATCTACAACAAAGTTGATTCTAAAAGATAGTAGCATTAATCAGAAGTAGGTGATGGTTTGTGCTACTATCAAGTTGCATAGTTATTAACTACCAGATACTTCTTGGAAGGTCAGAAATTAAGCCATCAGATATTGGACAGGTCTCACCTTCACTTTCTCCCTAATTTTTCCTGTAGTTATTTTATGAAAAAAATAATGAGAGTTGATTTTTCTCGTTTTACCACAAACATCTTAAAATTACAAACTATTCAAGTAGAATAATTGCTATTGATTTTCCTTGCTTTATCTGTATGTTTCATTGCATCCTTAAAGTTATGTGGGCATATTGAGAAGTGTTAAAGACTAAGAGAAGAGCTCCTCTAGTCTTTTGAGACTACAGAAAAATGGGGTTTCTGAAGCAGGAGACACTTGCTGCCTGCCTGTGTTAGATCATTTATGGTTTCTAGTCTGATACATAGTAGGACTCTTGAATAACTTAACTTTTATTTTTTGCCTGTGTATACTTTCCAGTGGATTCAGTTGCAGATCTCTAGTTGTCAGCGTAAGATGTACAGAGTTTTAGTGAGAATTATCCAGAATTTTCAGACAGATATAATTGTGACTTCCTTTATAATTAGTTGGGGAGCTCACCTGGCCATCTCAAGATCGAGATACTATGTTCCCCTTGAATTCATTATCAGTAGAGGTAGCATGCTGGATCTTTTTCTCCTTCCCCGTTTGAGTGTTAGGAGATAATGCCCATCACAGTGGTGCTATTGGAGCCAGAGACTAAGAGCCAGCTTGTGTTGTCAAGAGCTAAAAGCCCTCCACCTGCCTTTCCACTACTGATTACTGCAGAAGAGCTATTTAAGGAACCACAAACAGTCCCTTATGAGATTGGTAGATCGGTACTCCACAATGTCTTCTTCATTTGAGTCTCATAACCCCCAGCCTCTTGGTAATATGCTAATATGTCCAATGTTTTGCCTCAGGAGGAGACCAAGGTCACACTCCACACCACCCCATCTCCCCCAAGGGGACAGTGGATAAGTTCTCCCTTTCCATCAGTTCTAATATTACTCAAACTTTGGTATTATCATAGCTCTAGTCTAGGATATTTTGATTCCCCAGCATGGAAAATGTCTGTGTCCACATACTGGTACCAAAATCTAACCAAATGTTTTGTGTGGACTTGAGACTGCTTTACCTGTCAGCCTAGAGGACACCAAAAGCCTTCAAAAGACAGATGAATAATGGAAATAACAAATACTCTGCAAATCAGGCACCAAATTTCATATTGGAAACCTTGAAGGTGTATCAGTTGCAAGGCCCGAGGTGCAGCTATAGAAGCTAGGGTAATATTTGTCTTCCAGAGTCACAAGACTGTCCTCTTTGTTTCTAATTTTTAATTTCATTTGCTATGAACAGTCAAACTTCAGCAGAGAGAATTAAAGCCAAAGCAATGTAGTAAAACAATATTTTGTATTGACAGTGAATACAGAATTGTGGAGAAATATAGTCGTGAGAGGATAAACATCTGGTGAGAGGTGAGGGAATACTAGTGTCAAAATCCTTTAAGATCACAATCACTCCGCCCATGAGATGCCTGGGAGAGGATGATAAAAAAATTGTGAACCAAGTAACAAAATGAGCCAACTAACCAAATAAAGGCTGTGCAGCCTTGCAGAGTGTGTGGGATAGAGCTCAGTTCCTCTCTTCCACATCTGTCCTTGCAGATTGTCTTGGTGTGGCCACAGTAGCCAGCACGTCTCCTCTTAAGCTGTGTTGTCCCACCCAGACATTGGTACCTGCTGGGACAGGAGGGGAGGTGTTGTAGACACAGCTTTCTGACAAAGTTTCCTGAACTAAACAATTTTTTTTTAAGCTCATAGTCTTTTTTGAGTATAAAACTTTAGGATCATCGTAGTGTCATTTCTCACTGACATGTTGGTAGTGATTAGAAAAATAATATTTATTTTTTTGAATGATTTGGAGGGTGTTTTTGTTTAGGCATTTGCTTCTGAAGTATTTTTCCAAGTTCTCCCTTGTTTTCCTTTTTCTTGCATAGTTTTAGATTTTTAAAATACACAGAGAAAGCTTATACTGAAAGCATAAACTATCCAATGCCATGTTACTTGTTCTTGGTATTATTTTCATTTACTTTGTCATCTACATATAAACCTCACTTTCACTTATGCTGGTGCTGCTTTGCTTGTCCCTCGCAGAGTTAAGGACCAGTAAAGTGAGCATACTTTATAGCTTCTTTTCAGTATAAAGTGCCTTCAGCATACATGGTAGTCAGGCCACTGTTCTTTAGGTTAACCCTCACCCCTTGTTGAGCTGAGTCCTGAAAAATAAACAAAACTCAGGGACAAGCGGTTTGCTTGGCAGAAAGATGGAGCTAACATTATGGATATAAAAACATGGGGCTCAGCTCTGTAAGAAACGGAGTATTTGGTCCTGGTCCCATAAAGCACTTAAGCACAAGCTCAATTTTAAAGCAAGTAGCAGATTGACTGACACCTAGACAGGCTGAGCCCATAATCCTTGATGCCACATGTGGAGGAGAACTTGGGTTGCTCATGGGGCTGTGGCACAGCCAGGGCTTGCTCCTCCAGCACCCAGGTCCCAGGTGGCAGCACCAGGGTTTCTGGGCACAGCAGACCCCTGGGACCACCTGAGCACACACCGGGTTGTGCTGCCGAGGCCTGGTGCAAAGCACAGCGATCTCTCTTGCCAGAGGGGAGGAAGGAAAATGTGTGGAAATGCTCCTTTACGCCAGACAAGAGGTTTCCTCCACCCAGCAATTTCCCAGCCCTCCTGTGAAGGCTTTTGTGCACAGTCTGTCCTCTTTTTCCCGAGCTAAGCTCTCGCATGTAACCGCTCTGCACGTGAGCTGTTCTGTCCAGGAGCAACAGACACGGATCAGAGGGGCTCCTCGATGAGGGGAGAGGGAGGGAGGAAAGTGCTGATCTGTCAATCGGCTGTCAGGCATCCTGGCATTTTCATGATGAATTAGGCTCTCTAGATGCTTTGTGGCTTGGCTAACAAAGAGCCAGATTTTTTATTTTTCTTTAACAAATTCCCCAGTGCTACTCTTACAGTACATGATTTTACTGAGATTTGATTTTTTTTTAGTACTTTGAAGATACAGAACACTGAATAAATATAGACACATTTGAAGATGAATTTTGTCTCAAGTTCCACTTTTGGTTTAAGATTGTGATGAAACTGTTCTCTTGATGAATCAACAGTGTCTGCTTAATGAAGTTTTTGAATTTTATATGTTTATTTGTTTGTGTACTTTTCCTTCAGAGACCATGTGTTATTTGTATTTTGCATGGCAAGGTACTTGCATATGTGTTTCATGGTTTTATATGAAGTTCTAATGTTTAGTGAAAAAAACCTTTTTTTTGTGTGTGTGGTATAAGTTGCAGATGCTTATTCCCCAAGAAATATTTCTTTTCCATAAAGTGAAATGAGTAGTGTAGTCATCAATCTTTCTTTGATCTCCTTAGTGTGTTTACATCTATCACTAGTGATGATTGTTACTATATTATTTTTTTTCTTGGTAAAACTGATTTACTGGCTGAATTATTCTATTCTGTTGGTATTTATGAGTAATGGAAATCAGTCTTCTGGTCTGTAATTTTGGGCCCTGGTATAATTTAGGGTTACAGTATCTTAGATGTCATTCCTTTTATTTTTACATTGTTGTATGGCTAGAGTTTGCAGAGTAGAAGTAACAAAGTTAAGGCCATGTATTTCTGTCTTCTGCAAAAAGTCCTGAGTGGTTTTCCATAAAATGATAAATCTTTTCTATTTTGAACCAGTTTGGAAGTGTTTTATCTAGAAGACAATGAACCTTCAAAATTACAAAAGTATATTTTTTTGGAGGTGGCTACTGATGGCAGAAAGTTGCAAAGAAAATAACTGGAACAAAAGGTTAGTTCTGATTCGATAGACATGGCTAGCATTGCAAGCAGACTTACCTCCCACACCGCATAGCAATGAGAAGGGAGCTTGGTGGGAAAGTTCAAACTGCAGAAGATTATCCTTTCACAAATAAATTCTTTTAACAGGCCCTGTTGAAAATGGTAAGATTATACCTCTGAGGAAAGCTACCTCTCTGAACAAGTGCTTACAGTTTTTGGAAACTCTGAAATCTACTTGAGCAAAAGTAACAAACTTCTTATCCTTTTAAAAAGCTACATGTTTTGTCTCAAGAGCAGATCTATTAATTGTGAATTACTTAGCTAATTCTCTTTAGAGAAAAAAATACTGAGATTTGCGTAGCAAAATATACTTTTATTCCTTTTTATTACCATACTTTTTGAGTGACTGAAAGTTTCTTCAGTTTCCAAGTCATAGTATCTAACACATTTTTATATATCCATCTCGTTTCCTTGTGAGTGTACAGTTTGCATTCTTCTGACACAGAACACTTTGTTAGTGCAATCCACAGCCAAAATTGTGGACTGGGAAGATCCAAATACAGCTTGTTACAGTAACTTTTTTTGAAAGTCCAGTGTGGATACAGAAACTCTCTGAACATAGTTATGTAAGACCATATTCCTATAGTTTACTACAAAGTTGAGATGTAAAAAATTGTTTAAATAAAATTATTATTTTTTAAGTCTATAGTTTTGATCTGTTTCAAACACATCTTTTAAAACAAGTAGTTGGTCTTAAGTGTGGCAGTTGATGCCCTCCCCAGTTTATTTGGTCTGTATTTGAAAGGTTAATTTTAAACAATGCTTTTTTTCCCTTTTGCCTTGAGTTGTTTAAAAAGTGAAACTTGGCGAATGTTTCTCAAATGATGTGAGTTTCACTACTTTTAATACAGAATAATTAATAGTGGCAAGTCCTGAAGCCTGCTGCACTTGTAGAAAACTTGTTTACTGCAGGGATTGGTGCTATGGGAGTCAAGGGCTGCAGAGAACATCTTCCATTCATGCAGGTCAATGTCAACAGCCACGTGGGTGCGAATAAAAAGGCCATTTGTGAAAACTGGTGATTGATTGCTGTTCTGAATTTTGGGCTGTCATGTTTTCTGACAGTATTTCAGCTCTATTTCAGGCTCAGGCTTGATGGGGCTCTGAGCAACCTGCTCTAGTAAAGAACTCCCTACTCACTGCTGGGGGGTTGGACTAGATGACCTTTGAAGGTCCCTTCCAACCCAATACATTCTGTGATTCTATGATTCTATTTCCAAGAAAAAAAAAAAAAAATCCATGCAGACAGTACTGCAAGCTTGGTCTCATTCTTGAGTTTACCTTTCAAATTAATTTAAACTAAAATGGAATTCTGGGATTGCATTAGAATCATAGCATCATTTGGTCAAGTCCAACCGTACCTCTCTGCCACTGAACCATATCTCTGAGCACCTCATCTACTGAAATTCCTGTGGAGAGTAACAGCTGACCAACAGCGAAGCCCAACAGTGTCTCTGAAACTACAAATATATAAAGTGCAGAGGAAAACAATGCACTATCCTATAACAAAGGAGTGCACAGAAAGCGCACGCCTTCAGGAGGGCTGAGACCACTGGTCCTGAGTACTTGCCACTAGGCAAAAAAATCCTTGGTCTCTGAGGATTCGGGAAGGAAGCAGAGACCTCCTACCAGAGAAACTCTGTCTCAATGCAATGGCATCTTTCTTGGGGCTCGTGGAATGATGTGATTGTAGTATAATTTCATACAGGTATTCAGTGTTGTCCTCTATGCCAGTGTTTAATGCAAAATGCTTAATCCCTGCAGCAAATAAATAACCATACAGGAATAGTGCTGGCAGATGGACTTCTGCATGTCTTGTAAACCATCCCCTGCCTGAGGAAAGAATAATTATCTTTAAGCTATTCTGAACAGATGTTCTTTAAACTCTTCTTAAAGACCTCTAATGATGGAGATCCTGTAGGATTCCCAGACAGTCTTTTCAAGTTTTTCTGTTATTACTGTAAGAAAATCCCTTGATTTCTAACTTAAATCTCCCTTGCAACTTTTTATTACTTGTAAGGATCTCTCTTGTAAGGATACAGATAAGAGATCATTCTTGTATGTGTCCCATTTTTACATATTTTAAGATTCTGAGTGTATCTTCTTTTCTTCATCCTGAGTGGTGCCAGTTTCTTTAGCCTTTATTTGTTAAGTCCTTTAGATATCTGACCTTCTTCATTGCTTTCTTTGGACTCTTTTCAGCTGTTCAGTTGTTTCCTCAAATACCCTGGTACCTACAGATCTGGGCCTTGCGGCAGGTAGTTTGAGGCCAGTGGGTCCCTTCAACTGGTCAGGGTGTCTAGTGGGAAGAAGAGGAGTGAAACGAATAATTCATGGGTCAGGAAAGAGTAAATCTGAAACTCTGGAGTTGTATCAATCCCAACTCATCCTCTTGTGGCTGAGTTAGGTGAAGATACTGGGATTTTGAGGGGGCAGATAGCTGGTGGAGCCTGGAGTATTCTCTCTTGAGGATTACACACAAATAAAGCTTCATTTCTTCTCTTGTCCTGTATTACGTGCCGTGTCTGTCATGGACAGCCTTATGCATAACTTAGTTACGTGAAATCCTTGAGAATTACGCTTTGCAGAAAACAGTGAAAGCTTTTCTTTGTGCTGGGAGGCAGTATCAGTAGTGTAGCAAGTGGATTGAGTTGGTTTTTGGTTTGGTTTTTTTCCAGAGTGCATAAAACTATTCCATGGAAATCTCTTTTTCTGTCTACATTTCATTACATTTTGTATTTATGGGTGGCTTTTAAAAAATTGTTATCTTTTGGTGTTCAGGTAAAGTTAGTGTTGTCTTATTTTGGCAATGGTTATGGGCCTTTAGTTTTTAGGCTAATGAAAACATCTGTCTTCACTCTAAAGTTTTCCAAGACATCCAGATGGTACAAGGAGATTAAAACAGAGATAAACAATTTCACAGGAATGAATTTTTAGGACTTTTTTAGGGCCTAGGATATTTTTTTAAGACCTCCAGGTTTTAAAAGCTAAGTGAATATGGTACAGACAACTGTTTTTAGACATGCACCATGAAATTAATTGCTTACATTTTTGCTGTCAACCTACAAAGTACAAAGGGAACCATGCATATATGTGGTTTACAGTTTTTTGATATCTACAAAAACATTGCAAGTATGAAAGCTTTTTCAAGTCAAAATGCTGCAGAATGCACTATGTTTTGTATCCCTCTTGAATTTCCACGGAATCTTGTAGAACTGAGAATAGGAGATCAGATTCCCAAAGAAATGGTATTTCAAAGTTTATTTGATTAGGGTATTTCCACTGTGACATGGATATCTTTCAGTAATTCAATCACAAGTGGAAGCATATTCTATACGTCTTTGCCCTCTGGCTTGCCCTGATGGGATAGTCTTTTTCATGTGTGTCAGTAGAATTAGTTTCTTCTCTGTGTCTTTTTCCTGTATTGTTGTTTCTCAAGCAGTCTAAATCTTTTTTTTAATGGAATAAATATTTTTCATATAGGAAAATTCCAGCTAGGAATCCATATTGTTTTGTTCTTAAAATTAACTCTTTGGCAAATTAATTAGCAGTCTGTCTTTGTTCCACGTGACTAGGCATTAACGGTTGCCAGTAGAGCAGTGGGATGAACTTCACAAACCTAGATGACGACTCTATATCTCTTAGGCCCCATTGCACATAGAATTGCAGCTACCACAGTGAATACATTTATTTGGTGGGGTAATCTTTCACTGGTGGAAATAGCAGTGGTTCTGAGTTGTTAGCCAAATGTCTTTAAAATTAGATTGGCTTAACTGAGTGCCAGCAGCAGCTACTGTACTTTGCTTCATACTAGAGTTGAATATAGAGAATGCCAGGGAAGTTTTAAAATCTAAAAGAAAATAGTCAAAAGCAGCACATGTTCAGATGACGATTTTGGTCATGCATGTTTTCTAACAGCTGTTCTTATTTTAGGTTTAATTTAAAATACTTTCAGCTTAATTCTGTGTTCAGAATCATCAAAGCCTACCAAAAATCCACAGATTTTGTTTCACAAAGATCATTATCAAGTTCTAAGCAATTGTATGTTTATTACTTTCATATTTTGCATTTCTGGGGTTTCGTATACTACCCAAGGGCATGGTCTAACTCAAAGAATAACAGGAATTGGCATGCTTTTAATTTGCCATTTTCATTATTACAGGCACGTTGTATTAAGATCTGTTTTAGAAACAAGCCAGTTTTACTTTTTAACCTCCCATGTGTTTTATTAGGTTGCTAAGGTTTTAATTTTTTTTTTGTTGTTTTGAAAATGGTTTTGAAAAGAAGGGATATCAGTCCCAATTCTGTTGCATGCTGTGGCCTTTATAGAAAATTCTGTCATACTGAAGTTGTATGTATAGGTCTTTTTAGTGGCTGATCAAAGCAGCAGAAAGGCCATAGTATAAATGAGAGAATCCTTTAGTGTCTGTTTTTTCCTGGGAGATTGTTGTACACTGCAGACCACTGTTCTCTTCTCGTACTTTACCCACTTCAGCAAACACTTAAGCCCCACTGTGTTTCTCGTCAAGTATTCTATGCCATAGTGTAGTTGAGTAGCAGTGCCCATACAGACAACTTTAGGCAAAGGCAGTAAGAAATTTATGCTACGTAGCACTGCCATCCCATCCTAAATTGTATTTCTTACACAAAGGAATAGCAATATCTAGGATTTAGACTTCAGGATTCACTTAAACATCTAGAATTCAAGAAAAAGTTTTCTCACAATGATTGTTCAGTCCTCTTTCTGTGTCTGATAGTGGTAAATGGATTTGTCATGTCAAGTAATATCTGTCAGAAAAAAGGTTAGACTTAGGTAAGTAAGTAGTAATCTGCTGTTTCCATATTTTGCTTACTGCTGTTGGTCGGTGTTCATTTGATAAACTGTGGCTGAAGGACTTTGAGTCAGCTGGATGCTATAGTCTAGTTTTTATTATATTTATCCTGTGTGCATATTGAATAATGAAAATTGCAATGTCTACAGGACACTCAAGATGCTTTCAACTTATTTTAATAGCCACTTACAATTAGCTCAAAACCAGGCCTGACTGAGCCCCAAGTAGACTGATGAGTTTACATCAATGAAACTGTTGGTGCTAAGTGTGAAATTCCTTGCATGTTTTGGAGAAGAAAGAAACTGTGCAGGAAGCAATCAGGAAATAAATGTTGGTAATTAAGAAACAGGAATTTTTTTTTTGTGATTAATATTTTACTCGCTATTTTTTGTTACTGAGAGATTACAAGATTCTACAAGAAAGCTTCTTGCCTATATCTAGTCATGTTGCTGTGCTAGAGTCTGAAATTGAAAATGAAATTGTAACTACAGTAGATTCTTTGTGTGATAATGAAATGATCTCAGGTGCGTGTATATATCCTAGCTTTGGTTTGTTTCCTACAACCAGGTGATGACTTTTACCTTCACTGGTCTGCCAAGCTCTTGCTGCAAGAACTTGCTACTAAATTAGACCTTAGGTTCTATCTCAGTAGATGCTGAAAATTGAGCTTTTGGCTGATTGGCTAAATTTGGGAGAATGTACCCCAGAATCTGCAAGATCAAAACCTTGCTGGGTGCTTTTTAGATCAATAATATAGTGATCCTATTTAATTATGGCAGTCAAAGGAAGAAAGCTGAGCTATGGGCACCAAGATATGAGAATTAACTGCTTCTCTCCTACTTTACATTAAGCCTCTGTAAATGGCCATTTAGCTGGATATGCCACTGAAGATGCTGTGAAGAAAAAAGGCGGCGAGTTAGGGCTTCCCAAAGCTGTCAGTTCACAGGCAAGTTACTTATGGAATTGAAACTGCTGTTCAAGCTGTGAGAGCTGAGTGCTGCTGTGGCAGGCTGTGCGTGAGGGACATGGTCCATTGGGGCATGAACACAGATGGGTGGCACCTTGTGGCAAGGGGAGGGTTGGTGGCACAGGGCTGCTGCCCAAAGGGTGTCTCTGAGTACAGCATCCTGGCAGGAGGGGCAGCTCCTTGTGCAGCACAGTACCTGTGGTACCTGTGTAGTAGCCGGGTCCAACACTGCAGGCGTGGGTGGGTGCAGGAAGGGGCAGCAGCGCTGTGCATGTGGGAGGCAGGTGCTGTGCTGCAGGAGTGTGAGGGGAGGGCAACCAAGGAGGGTCCCATGCTCGGAGTATGCGACCTGACAAGTCTGCCCTTACCACAGACATGAGCCTGGTGCCATCTGACTGAGAGTGCCAGTTCACCAGCTTGGGCTGCAGAGCCGGGAATAGAGATTGGGATTCAAGCTAAGCAACCTAAACAGTAAATTACTTTTTGCTTTGTTTTACATTGTTGTGGGCCTGCTTTTTGAGTGCAGTGTCTCTTGGCACATACACTGAGAGGACCGTTGGCTTAATTTAGCTTCAGTTTGAGCCAGTAGTACTTTCTTATGGCTGGAGAAAAAGGGAAATTAAACTCTTCTCTAGTGCACTGAAGTAAGTAAATAAATGCATGTTATTAATGAAAAACTCTGGTACATGTTTTGAAAAGCAGATGAGCACAGACCATATAGCTCAGATCAACTGCTTCCAGTTCCTATTTTAGGAAAGTAAAACAATTATTGAGCGAGACAAGTTTGTGTATTCAGGGCACTTTAATTACAGCCTCAAACAGTAAGCTGGGTTGCATTGATGATTGCCAACTCCTGTTGCAATGCTGGGCTGCTGGGTGGTCTTGGTCATTAACTGGATGCATCATGCTCGAATTGTCTGCATACTTGGGTCTGCCGAGGCAGCCTTGGATCCACTAGGATGTTTGTGAGACCATGCTCTTTTGAGATTTATAGCCCAATTCTGCAAATCCACACATTTTGGATAGGCAAGGCAAGTGTCTAATCATGCAGGCACTTTGCCAGAGCTTTTGAACTCAGTGTGATTTAATTGTCAGAGAACTAAATTGGTTGTCAGGAGTTGGTCAGTTGCAAGCCTGTCCTACATGTTTCTCTCAGATTTGTTAATCTCTCTACTTTAGCCTTCTCGTTTGAAAAATGGGGATAAAATAGAGTTACTGCCTACTGTGAGGGGGAGGGCTGCAAGATGGGAAAGTTGCAGTGTTGATAAATGCCACTCAAGAGTAACTAGAAGTGAGCAGAATACTTTCAGAAACATAATAGTCTTACTGAGCACATGATTGTCCTATGCTTGCTATGCTCTAGTGTTGGTTTTGCAAGTAGGCAAGTTTTGACAGGGAACTTATATTGTGTTTTTCGATAGTGTGTTTTGTTTAATTTTGGTGGGTTTTTAAATTGTTGTTCATGAGCTATCTGAATTTAACTGAGCTATTTTCCCTCCTAAAATTCAAATTTCTTTTTCTTTTCTTTTGAAGTGCTTACAGTGTGTGTTGAATGATAGCAATTTGACTACACTGAATTCCCATCAATCTTGGTACTCCTCATCTCCAATTTTTATCTGATATTATAGGATTATACAGTGACGTTAGCACTCGGTGTCCTCTAAGGAAGGGAAGCCCTGTGTGCCTTTTAGAGGTAGCAAAACTGCTGAATCTTAATCTTGTGTTGTTGACTTCAGCAGGTGAGATGAGTCTTTAGGAAAGTACTTGAACACTGGAGAAAGTGTAGAGGAGGTCTGTATACACTTATGTACCTGTTGTTTTTCCCTGCTTTGGGTGCTTGCTTGATTTGATTCCCTTTCTGAGATTTCTTGTGCTGTGATTAAGGATCCACATTTTAAATTCCCTACTCTTGTAGGAAAGTGTCTTCTGATAGGAGGAGGTTGTTGTTTACCCCCAGGTGACTTACCAGGGGTCACAAGGAAATAAAATTGAATTCTTAGAATCTCAGACTGGTTGGGAGTGACCTTGGGATGTCATCTAGTCCACGCCCCCATGCTGAAACAGGATTACCTAGTTCCCAGAATGTGGCACAGTATTCTGGGTGTGGCCTTGCCAGTGCTGCATAGAAGGGAAGATCACCCCTTGTCCTAATATACTCCTGGATACTATTAACATTTGCCCCTAGGGTACATTGCTGGCTCTGTTAAAATTTTCCAGTACCCAATCCTGTGCCCTTTTGGGTCATCTTTTCCGTACAAATTCAGGTTCTGTGCTGAGAATCTCTGTTTTCTATCAGCTTTCTGCATACACTCAGTGCACTTTAAAGCTCCACGTATGTTCACTGTGCTGCTTTTTATGTGATATGATACATAATATGCCAGTTTACTACGTGGCTGATAAAGCATGATTGATTCTTGACAGCATTGCTAACACTAATTCAGCATGTTGTCAGAGCTGATAACTCATATCAAGTCAGTTAGTGGCAAGAACTGATTAGTTTTTGTTAAATGGCCTCAGTCACAGTTTAGTGAAGTGACTGTGTAACTCACTGTTAACTATGCCTGATGTCCCTGCTTGAGTTTGTCAATCTTTGAGTAAGACTTACCATTGTAAAAGGAGACTTATTCTGGATTATGATGTGTTTTTAAAAGTAAAAGCGTTAAATTTTCACTGCCCTCCAACTCAAAACCATCATATCCTATTTTGTTCATATTTTCTAGAATTATTTCTCTGAGATTTTATACAAAGCCTGAGACACTTCAAAACAAAGGCTATTTTTTGTTCACTCTTGTTGCAGAACTTCATCAGAAATAGGTCAGACAAGTACATGAATGGATCTCAGAAATTTCAGTGTGCCATCAGTGAGGAAATTATTTCTAGACTAAGAAATAGTGACAAGACTACTTGGCTAGATATAACAGTTTAAAGTGGTGGCTCCTTCTGTTGCTTTTGTTTTATCAAAGCATAGAGCAGAAACAAAGTTTGGAATGAAAAAGGCCTGACAACCATAAATGAAGAGTCATGGTCTTGGATCTGTTATAAGCTTCTTTATTCCTTGTTTTCAGCAGTTTTCATACTGTTCCTCTTCCCGAACACCAGACTGCCATAATGGTACCATTCCAGCACTCTGAGCATAGTCAAAATAAATTCTGCAGGGAGCAGGCAGTTGAAGATGGAGCTTTCTCGTGGCTGTGTCTCCTTTCTTTGTCAATTGGGCCTTGACTCTTAAGTTAAAAAATGGATGCATGTGCTAGTAAATAAATTGTGCTTAATATGTTGCTAGAAAGATTTCTGATTTAATAAATTCAAAGGTACAATATTGAAGGTCTGATCTGCAGTTTGAACTTAAACTTACAGATTTAGTATCTTCACCTAGTTTCAACTGCAGAAATGCTCAAGCAGTAAAATGACATGAATAGTTTAACAGTCCTAAATAGATCCAAATTTAATCAATCACTGTAGTAAGTCGTCAAAGCATCCTTCCTTTCACCAAGTATACAAGGTTGGAGACCACCTGCCACACATGTTTAGAAACCAAAGACCTTTTGATGCCACTGAGGCCTGTCCCAGTGGATGTAATGAATTGGGCCCGCAGGAGAAGCTAGAGTTTTGCACTCTGCAGGGTCCTAGTCCTCTTTGATGGTAAAACTCCTACTTACACCTTCTTGAGGTCCTAAAGTAAAGAGAAAAAACAACTGTTTTGGTACCTGCTGAAAGCAATGCATCACTACTGCATTAGAAGTTATTTCCTTAAGAGACAGGAGAGAAGTCTTAGAATTTGCTTATAAATGTAATATACTTGTCTTGATGTAAAAAATATCTTCTAAATATTTTAAACAGGCAGGACTGCTGCTGCCCTTGATAATTGTGCTACTTGCTGTTGCTACAGGTCTTGAATAAGGCTTCAGTGTAATCTAAAATTACTTATTTGTGTTCAGGAAAAAAATAATGAGAAAACACATTGATTTTTCACAGCAACTGTCAGAAAATCATAGTTGAAATGATGTGTATCTCATGAAAAAAAAAAAAAATTGCATGTGTTTACCAGTCTTTTCTAATTGCTATATTTCTGTTATATACAAAGTGGAAGGTCATTCTGACCTTCCTTGGAGGTCTTGACATTGTTATTGATGTATTTATTTAGCAGTTGCATAAACCTACAGCATTATTCCAGCTTGTTGAGACAATGATGGGAAAGTATAATGGCCTTCTGACTTCCTCCATATTTTTGTTAGGTCACTTTCATAATGTCTTTTGGAGGAGAGTTCAGGAATTTCGCCTGTCCAACTAAATACTTGTAGTAACAATGAACAGAAAAAAAAAAATCTTCAAAGGATTTAAAAAATTTTGGTGAAAATTAATGTTTTCCTGGTCGTGATTAGAATTTTCTTGCAAATATTTTCAAGGTACATTTATCAGTGCTCTTAAATATATAGGGCATGCATGACTCTCCTTGTATCTTAAAGTCTGGGTCACATTTGCAGCATTAGCCAGCCCATCCCCAGTAGGTATATTCTCTTCCCTGTCAGTGTTCCTGTGAACATACTCACGTGTTAGTTTAAGGTAACAGATACAGTTTTTCTCAAAGGGATTTGGAGTAAACTCTTTTACTTAGAGATGTTTTCTCCATTTCTTTTCCTGAAACTTGGTTCTTGGGATATATCCACCTGCAGAGAAAGGGCAGATTTTGACCCGGATCTGTCAAGCCTGTGAGCCTGAGGTACCTTCTGTTCTGTGGACATTGTCCCGTCACCACCCTGGGGCTTGTCCCCAGCTTATACAAGTCTGCTTTCAAACACCCTGCAGAGGAAGAGGGACCCACACAGAATACACAATGGTTTTGAGAAGCATTTCAAATTATGTGAGAGCCTGGAGCACAAACAGTTACATAGTTTATTTGCAAAATTAAATATCTAATTAATGTAATATTTTACAGACACCAAATCAGTGTAAGCCATGGAGTAAGCAAATTAATCATATTCTGTGTTACTGTTCATTGCCTTTTTTTGGATATACTGCATAATGCCAGCCACATGAAAACTACTAAGAAACAATTCTGTTTGCCTTATATAAAGACTGTAGACAAAACACTTCAGTTGAAAGCCATGTGACACACCAAAAGGCCTACTAGGATGATTGTTTTAGTTGTCTGAGCTTGTGCCTAAATACCTGAGTGGTGATGCCCACCTATGAAAGTGTGTTAAACTAAAAAATGAAGCTGAATAGTGTGCACAGAATTATGTGACTTAAGTTAGCTATGGATTAGATCTGGCTCGGGTTCCTAGTAATTAATTACAAATCTTTATATGTTCATATATGAAGAATGAGTGTTTGTGGTCAACTCGGCCAGGTATTCAAAATCATTCCTGCAATTCTATTTAATTATAATTGCAGTAACTATGTCTAGAGGAACGTAAGACTCCAGCTGAGTCAGACTAATGGTCTGTTCTACCCAGTTGCCTTTGGCAATACCAAAAGGAGATGCTGTTTAGGGAGAAACACTCTGTCTTTCAGTAGTGTATTGGGTCTGGCTGGGCTGGAGTTG
>NW_010286614.1:0-343 GCF_000700745.2 Antrostomus carolinensis
CCTGGCTGGGCCGGAGGCTCATCATCATCTGGGTGTGGGTGATGTACCTGGGGCAGTGCACCAAGGATGTCATCCGCTGGCCGCGGCCTGCCTCCCCGCCCGTGGTGAAGCTGGAGGTCTTCTACAACTCGGAGTACAGCATGCCCTCCACCCACGCCATGTCGGGCACCGCCATCCCCCTGGCGCTGCTGCTGCTCAGCTACGGCCGCTGGCAGGTAACGCTCCCCTCCCCTCCTCCTCCTCCGGGTGTTTCCCACCCTCGGGGTGTAAGGCTGTGACAGACTTGATTTCTTTTGGAAGGAGAGAAGGGCTGAGTTTGGGTTAAATGTGAAATTCCTGCCTC
>NW_010286614.1:427-4113 GCF_000700745.2 Antrostomus carolinensis
TCTTTCCCTTCCCTCCCCCCTTTTTTTAATATTTTTTTATAATCCAAACGAGTCCTCGGGCAACAACTGTTCTAATAATTACGACTTCTGAATGGAAGTTCTGCTGACTTTATGAATGGTTAGCTCGGTACACCTTGAAAGTGTCTGTAACAATCTGTGTTTTGTTCTTGTGCATTTTTTTTTCCAATTTATTCCTTGTAGGGTGATTGCTTTGCACCAAGTTTGTATAGATATCTGGTATTTTAAGAGGTGTTTGGGTTTACTGACTGAGAATTTGGTGGAAAGCCAGGAACTAAAGGGCTTTTTGCTGATCCTTTGCTTTGAGTCACTTTGTAGCTTGAGTCAATTTGTAGCTTCAGCCTTTTCTTTAACGCTGTCTTTTAGTTTCGTTACTTGTAAACTCGAAATCATTATTTCTCTTTTGAGGAGTACCTATCCTTTCAGATGGTTTTACAACTATTAGTGTTCTAATAATTAGCAGGAACTGATAATCTCTGATCTTTTCAGCACCTTAATTCAGCAAAATCTTAAGTTCTGCCTGTTGCACTTTGGGTCAGTAGATTAAGTGAGAACAACAGTGTTGATGATCTGGTTTATGCAAGCTGTGGCATGTGCTTCTGCACTTGCTCTTAGCAGTACGAGTGGCAGCAAGAACTCCAAAGAAAGCACAACATGCATTCAGCTCTCTAAATCACTGCAGCAATTTCGGCAGTAAACGAGGGAGAAGGCTTTCCCAGGCATAAAAATGTTTGGTGTAGGGCGTGTAATGGTCAAGAAGTTCTGTAATAAGTTTATTCTTCAGTTGTTAATATTTACAAATTGTTTTTATTATAATACCTGCTTACTTTAAGTCAGATGTGTGTCATCTTAGTAGAGAGAACTCTCCTTTTAAGCTTTATGGCAGGGTCTGAACCCGTTACTGTTAAGTCACCAGTTGTCTGCTGTCACAGTGTGACACTTCGTGGCTTTATCTCAGCATATGGAATAGGTGCCTGAAAGGAAAGAGATAGTTGAAGGTCAGAGATTGTATTTGGCCTCTCTTTAATCAAAGTTTATGTATCTGCTTCTGCAAGGTGATCCAGTGTGCCCCAAAGAAAGCTATTGATGATTTATATTCTTGGCTAGGTAAATGTGAAGTGTCACTGGTATTGCTCTGCTGGAGTTGTACAGGCATCAGATAATGTCATGTTTTGTGGGTGTTTGTGAAATGAATATTTGGAGTTCTGTCCCTGAGATGCTTAATCTTACAGTTGTTGTGTTTGTGTGTTGTGTTTTGTTTTTAAATGACTGACTGCAATCTGAATAATTGATTATTATTTGTTACATGTGTGGGGCTGATGGCAGTTGCAGAATGAACTGGATTTCTATTTCTTTGCATGTGGGAAACCTCATTTGGTAGCATCAGTCGATTAGCTTAGCACAGACTGAAGCCATGTGTGCAAAGGAGAACCTGGCCTGGTTGCTTTTATAGAACCAGCAAACTGACGATGTGTGAAATGGTATTTTTGCCAGTGAACCTTCAGTTTGCCAACCCTACAGCTGCAGCCTGTGAGATACTCTGCTAATTGACTAAACATGTTTATAATGAATGCGTATTAAGAAACCATAAACATTCAGCCTTGTTATTATTCACTTGGAACCGTGCTTAAGAAATTAGGAAGTGTTTGAGTCTTCATTTTAATTCCCTTTTCCTATAAAATGGGTGTGAATAACAGACCTCTCTGAAACCAACTTCTGCCACTTTGAAATGTTCATTTTTAGAAAAACACTCCTTCTGATTTTTAAATTATTTCAAAATATTATTCAGAAGTTAACCTATGGCATGTTGGATATCTTTTGATTCACCCCTAAAGAGAGTTAAGTCCTTCTTCTTTGATCTAATGCTTCTGCTGTTCTCCATCTTCTACTTGCACTGGAAAGGAGTAGAAACTATATGACAACTTTTTGTCATCCTGTTCTGGAAATAGATGGGGTTAGAAAGGGCTGGCTTCAGAACTTCTTGGAAAGCTAGTAATGATAAAGGAGCTTGTAATAACTCTGATTTTTATTAAGTGATATTTGTTTATCATTAGATACAGGTAGTTAGATTTAAACTCGTTGGCAAATGTTGGGGTACAGTCTTTCTATATATTCAGTATAAGCAAGCATTGCACAGATCCTGATGGTGATGAGTCCACATTTTAGGACTCTTGGTTCAGAAAAATCATAGTGGAGCAAGACTGAGTGTGAATTTAAGCAGATACAGTTATAACTCTCTGCAGGCACTTTTATTCTGGAATACAGGTAACTTTAATTGAGTTTGTTACTTTGAAGTTTATACTGAACCAAAGACACTTGCTCTAAAAGAGGTTGCTCTAGTGAAAAGGGAATCACTTTCCTGTGTGGCTTATTTGGAGTTTGCTTTCATTGGGTTATGACTTCCTAGTATTGTGTAATATTTCTTGTCTATCAAAGACAATCTATGAGTCTTTCCCTTAAATGATGGAGGAGAGACATCTGCTCTTATTTTTCTACACACGGCCCAAATTGCTCATTTAAAACCAAAATTTTTTAATTCCAGTAGGTTTTCTTTTAACCTGTTGAATTAAGTTTGTGCTTTCCTAGTTTTCAATGCCTACCAGTAATCCTATTTCAATTCTTTTCCTTTCATGTAGTGGTCAGTAGGATTTTTGACTTTACACAGCAAAACTAAAATATTTGCTTATAAATGCAATTGTCTGGGTAAAATATTTTCAGAGATTATATGTTTTGAAGATGGTTGTGACATTTTCACCATAAGAGACTTCAGACATAGGGAATATTCAATGTGACCAACTTTCAGACAGAAACAAATAATATGTTAAGATAATTTTCATAATAGCTAACTGTTCTGTTTAACGTAATTTTTCACTTTCTCCTTGTATTATGAGAGCTTGCCTGAAACTTTCAATTCCACTTGCTTAGTCTTTATATATTTATTTATTTAATATTGTTAAATCTCAGCAGGGAAAACCACTTGTTTCAAAGGCACTTCAGTAACCTTGAAGTACAAAGCTCATGCCAAAGACTCCTGAGAATTTAGGAGTGTTACAGATGTTGATATTTTTCTTTCAGTCTTTGAAGCTCTGATACCCTGAAAGAGGAGGGCAAACACGTAAGACACTGAGGTTGTAGATCTTGGTATGATGTACAAAAAAGTATAACTTTATCATGTTGGGGAAAACCTGCTTTCTTTGAAATATTGACAGTTTGAGCCAGGCTGGCTTATAGCATGTCCTGAATGGGGAGGAATTGATGGTGTGAACTGCTAATTATCTTCAAAATCTCCAAAAGCCTCAGGCTGAGACTACTGGAAAAAGTATTTTTTATATTTTATTTGATTACTTTGAACTGCTGATTTCAAATAGATATCAACACATATTCTATTAGAAGTGGTGCTTGAGTTAAGGTGATACCTGAATGTGTCACAACCCTGCTGTTTTATTTTGAGGAGGAAAATAAATTAAATTAAAAAAAAAAAATCAATCAGTGAGACAGAAAATAGGCTTTTCTCCCAGAGTTTCTCCAGGATGTTGCCTGGCTCTAGCAGTAGCTGTCCGGATTAGGAAGTGGTGGGTTCACACTCTTCCTGAGCTCAGCATTAATGAGCTGCGTCAGGAACTGCTGACTCTCACTGTAGGCCGTTGGAGGAACTTTGAGTTGATGTT